>NW_028274822.1:77584379-77737441 GCF_037043125.1 Eumetopias jubatus | reverse complement strand
ACCTGAGCCGAAGGCAGTCGCTTAACCAACTGAGCCACCCAGGCGCCCTTGTAGGCACTTCTTACTCCTGCAATTTACATGTAGTGGTAGGATTATTTGATAAATGTCCCTCATCCTATTAGAGCGCGTGAGGGCAGGAACCATGTCCATTGCTATGTGCACAGCATATAGGAGGTGTTGCTCAATATATATCTGCTGAATGACTGGTGGGCATTATGCCTGACACTTGGAACAAAGCAAACCATAGTCCCTTTCCTCAGAAAGTTCATGGTTTAATTGAAGACGCAGAAGAGAAGTAGTGAAGTCGCTCATTAATTCACTTGGTGGTGAGATATTTAACAGTGCCTGCGCTGTACCAAGAGCTGTGCTCAGGCTGGACGTACAATGATGAATAAAACTGATATGGTGCCGCCTTCTTCGGGGCTATAGTCCAAAAGGGCATGCAGAAGAGCAAATAGGCCTGTATGAAGAATGAATAACCTCACATCATTCCCAGCTGCCTAGAACAGCATATGCAAAGGCTTATGGGCAAGACAGAGGCCGTGGTGCATTGGAAGGACTGGAAGGAATTTGCACCATGAAATATGAGGTGGGGAATGAAAATGGGGAGGCAAGGCCATATTTTTTTATATTGATTACAGGTTGATACAGTAACATTTAAGATATACTGGAGTAGATAAAACATTAATTTTACTTGTTTCTTTTTACCTTTTTAATTTAATATAATTTTTTATTTTTGAAAAAGATTTTATTTATTTATTTGACAGGGAGAGTGAGGGAGCACAAGCAGGGGGAGCAACAGAGGGAGAGGGGGGAGCGGGGTTCAATCCCAGGACCCTGGGATCATGACTTGAGCTGAAGGCAGATGCCCAACCGAGCCACCCAGGCATCCCTCTTTTTACCTTTTCTTAAATATGGTTACTAGAAAATTGTAAATTACATACATGGCTTGCATTTTGTTTCTAGTGGATAGGGCTGGGTTAGAGAGTGCTTAGTGGACCGTTACTAAGTATGCTTCCTAAAGATTAACTTGCATTGACAAGGCAGACAGACAGCCCTGCTAAAACTGAATTCAGAGTCCCCAGGGTAAGGAAACAGCCACCGAGAAAGCAGATCCTCTGGTGGGGTCACCCCATGGCCAAATGCACATAAGCCCATCTAGTTCCTGGAATATCTCTGTGTTGTTCCTTCTGCCCTGATGGCTATGGATGTCCCAGCGCAGTGGCGCCTGCACTCAGTAGTGTGGGGTTAAGTGCCCATTGGTTAGGCAGAGGGACTCCACCCAGGTTCAAACCCCCACTATGCTCCTTGCTGGTGGTGAATCTTTGGCCATTTACTCTCTGCACGTCAGATTTCCGCCTCTGCAGAAAGATGAATACTAGCCGCCTCTGAGAGTCATTGTAGGATTAAATGAGATACTACACATTTAGCACTTGGAATTATCCTTGCTATCAATAAGCGCTCTGGCTCAGCCCTACCCACTAGAAACAAAATACAAGCCACATACGTAATTTAAGACTTTTTAATAGCCACAGTTAAAAAGGTAGAGGGATGCCTGGGTGGCTCAATCAGTTAAGCCTCGGACTCTTGATTTCCGCTCAGGTCATGATCTCAGGGTCCTGGTATCAAGGCCCCCATAGGGCTCCACACTCAGCGCAGAGTCTGCTTGTCCTTCTCCCTCTGCTCTTCCCTCAGCTTGTGCTCTCTCTCTCTCAAATAAATAAATAAAATCTTTTTTAAAAAAACAAATGAACAGGGCACCTGGGTGGCTCAGTCATTAAGCATCTGCCTTCTGCTCGGGTCACGTCCTGGGGTCGAGCCCCGCGTCGGGCTCCCTGCTCTGTGGGAGGCCTGCTTCTCCCTCTCCCTCTGCCTCTACCCCTGCCTCTCCCACTACGTGTCCTCTCTCTCTGTATCTCTGTGTCTCAAATGAATAAATAAAATCTTTAATAAATAAATAAATAAATGAACAGGTAGAAAACAAGAGGTAAAATGAATCTTGGTATACTTGATCTAATCCAATATATCCTAAATGTTCTCATTTCAAACTTTATTTTATTTATTTATTTACTTACTTCTGAGAGAGAGAGCGAGACTGCGCAGGGGGAGGGGCAGAGGGAGAGAGAGTCTTAAGCAGACCCAGCGCAGTGTGCAGCCTGCGTGGGGCTGGATCTCACAGCCCTGAGATCCGGACCCTGAGATCATGACCTGAGCCAAAACCAAGGGTCAGAAGCTGAACCGACTGAGCCACCCAGGCGCCCCTCTCATTTCAACTTTTAATCAGTATGAAAAGTATCAGAAATTTCTTACTTTTTTTTCTATATGAAGTCTGCGAAATCCAGTGTGTATTTTTATACTTAGAACACATCTCAGTTTGACTAGCCAGATTTCAAGTGCTCAGCAGCCACGTGGGGCCAGTGGCTACCCTATGGGACAGTGCAGCTTTGAATGTGAGTTGGCATCATTATTTTTGGGGATTTCAACCTAAAAGCCATTTCCTTAGAAAACCATGCCCTGACCTGCAGGGCCCCTGTTATTAAGATCTTTTTTTAGCACCCTGGAAGACACTCCTGACAATTATAATTAAACAGTTCCTGTGCACTCGTTTGCAGCTCTGCCTCCTGCTAGACTCTAGATTTCAGGAAGGCAGAGACCATGTCTTAACAGTGCACTGATTGACTTTGGGAAGAAAGAAGGGATGAAGGGGGAAAAAAGATTTAGAAGAGTAAATTCCAGACCTTACAATATAGATGTGGAAGTTTTCTTTTTTTTTTAAAGATTTTATTTATTCATTTGAGACACAGAGATACAGAGAGAGAGAAAGAGAGCGCATGAGCAGGGGGAGAGGCAGAGGGAGAGGGGGAAGCAGGCCTCCCGCCGAGCCAAGAGCCTGATGTGGGACTCGATCCCAGGACCCCAAGACCATGAGCTGAGCTGAAGGCAGACGCTTAACCATCTGAGCCACCCAGGCGCCCCTGGAAGTCTTCTTTACAGTAGTTGTTCACAGTAGGAAGAAATTTAGAAAAAAACAGATCAACTAAAAGATTAAAATCAAGTGTCCATAATCCAAAAAAAAAAAAAAATCTTAGAGTGTATCCTTTTTTTTTTTTAATTTTACTTATCTATTTGAGAGAGAGTGAGAGCAAGAGAGAGCATGAGCAGGGGGAGAGGCAGAGGGAGAATCAGTCTCCCCACTGAGCAGGGGGCCCGATGTGGGGCTTGATCCCAGGACCCTGAGATCATGACCCGAGCTGAAGGCAGACGCTTAAACGACTGAGCCACCCAGGGACCCCTGCAGTGCATTCTTAGTTATTTCCTGAAGATCAGTTCCTGGAGTGGAAGCCTTATATCAGAGGTTAAGTTCACTGTTGTTGTCAGTTCTTTCGCTGGGTGTTGACAAAGAGCTCTCGCATCCAGCTGTGTCCAGATAAATGGAAAACCGATATTTCATGAGCACCGACTTGCACACAATACTTTACGGTGAGCCCATGAAGAAATCTCCCCCAGATGTGGTACAAGTACCACCAGTGGAATGAGAAATGTATAAATGGTACATATGCAGAGATTCCTTATTTTAATAGGTATGTATTCATGTGTGTTAGAAAAATACCTAATGAGCCCATAAAACCAATACAGTTGACTCTTGAACAACACAGGTTTGCAGTGGGCAGGTGCACTGACATGTGGATGTTTTTGAATAAATACGATATTATAATTTAGGATGAGGCTAAATGAAATAAAAAAGCGGGTCATTTACAGAGAAATATATAGTAAGTTACAGCCCAGTGGGTTCTCAGTGACAGCAAAACTCACAATGGAGGGGAGCCTGGATGGCTCAGTTGGTTAAGCGTCTGCCTTCAGCTCAGGTCATGATCCCGGGGTCCTGGGATCATCATTTATTTTTAAAAAAATAAAGATTTTATTTATTTATTTGACAGAGAGAGACACAGCGAGAGAGGGAACACAAGCAGGGGGAGTGGGAGAGGGAGAAACAGGCCTCCCGCTGAGCAGGGAGCCCGATGCGGGGCTCGATCCCAGGACCCCGGGATCATGACCTGAGCCGAAGGCAGACGCCCAACGACTGAGCCACCCAGGCGCCCCATAAATAAAATCTTTAAAAGAAAAGAAAAAAAAAAAAACTGTGACACTTCCTGATGCACAGCCACTGCTCAAGGGCACTGTGTAGTTGAAGGAGTTGAGCTGGGGCAAAGAAGCACCCAGGAAAAACCGGACAATAGAACAGAATGTGAGACCTCAGCTGGAATCCCGACCTTCCTGTTACCAGTCTCCTCCATAAGGTGGCAATGGTGAGGATTCTTCTGGGTGACTGACACTCCACACCTGCCTGGGAAGGGAGGGATTTTACCATTTTATACCAAAAATTGTAGGGGCAGAAAGGATCTCAAGAGACTGTCTGGTCCTTCTGTGGGTGAAGGGGACTGGATTTTCCTCCAAAGCTGCTCCACCCTCAGTGTCCCGATGTCAGCTATGGGCCCACATGTTGACAGGGGCACACTGGGAAGTCATCCCCAGTCCTCTCTGTCCTCCTTTATAACTAATAAGACATACCTATTTCAAGTGTACCAGGGGCACCGGGGTGGCTCAGTTGGTTAAACTTCTGCCTTCGGCTCAGTTCATGTTGTCAGGGTCCTGGAATCGAATCCCGTGTCAGGCTCCCTGTTCAGCAGGAAGTCTGCGCGAGATTCTCTCTCTCTCTCCCTCTGCCCCTCCCCTGCTCGTGTGGGCTCTCTCTCTCTCTCTCTCAAATAAATAAATAAAATATTTTTTTAAAAAAGTTCAATGGGCTTTGACAGATGGATATACCCATGTAACCCCCACCTCAATCAAGATACAGAACATTCCATTGTTCTTTCCCGACCCTTGTTTTTGAGCCCCTCTCCCCTGACTGCTGGCCCCAGGTAACCACCGATTTGCTTTCTGTGACTATAGATTACTTTGCATTTTCTTTCTTTCTTCTTCTTTTTTTTTTAAGATTTTATTTATTTGAGAGAGAGTGAGCGAGAGAGATAATGAGTCAGGGGGTAGGAAGAGGCAGACGAAGAGGGAGAAGCAGATTCCCAGCTGAGCAGGGAGCCCCTGGGGTCATGACCTGAGCCCAAGGCAGACGCTTAACCAGCTGAGCCACCCAGGTACCCCATCAAGAGTTTGATCCTTTTTATTGCTGAGTAGAACTCCTGTGTATGGATGTAGCACACTTTGGTTCTCTACTGTTCTGTTGATGGATATTTGGGCTGTTGCCCCAGTTTGGGCCACTGTGGATAAAGCTGCTATGAATATTCATAGAGAAGTCTTTGTGCGGACATATGTTTTCATCTCTCTTAGGTAAATACCTAGGAGTGGAATGGCCGGGTCACAAAGTAATGTTTAAAAAACGTACGTTGTCCCATTATCCTTCACCAGCTTCACCAGTTCAGTGGTTTCCTGTTGCACTGAGAATAAATCCAGAATCCTCAAGAGGATCTCCAAGGACGCAGCCAGGATCTCGTTGTCTTCCAGTCTCCCCTGATTCTTTTCACTCCAGCCACACTGGCCTCCATTCTGTCCCTCGAACGCAGCAAACTCGTTCTGACTTTGGAGCCCTCGAAGTCGCGAGCCTCTTCCTGGAATGTTCTTCCCAGATCTTGGCACTGCTGTTCCTGCTTATCACTGGATCTCATTTCACGAGTCACCTCTGCAGATCCTGGGCATATTATCCACAACCCCCCCAACCCCCTCATCAGACCCTATAACCCTTTATGCCGGTGTATTTTATTTACTTTCACCTTTTGACATTATGTTCTGTATTTATTTGTTTACCTGTTGATTATTTGTTTTTCCCTCCCTCCCCCATTAAAATGTCAGCACTATGAGAAGAGGGGCTGGGCTTATCTTCTCCACCAGTGTCTAGAATGACAGGTGTTTGGTAAATATTATTTGAAAGAAGGAAAGGCTGGGACACTGAGGCATAAAGAGATATGTTGCCTGGGCTGTGGGGTTAGTTGCGTGATCAGGATGAGAACCCCAGGCCCAGCCTCTCTCCTTCATCACAGACCATTCACAGGGTTTCCCAGGACTGACAACAGTTTTGTTTTGTTTTGAAGATTTTATTGTTAAATAATCTCTACACCCCACTTGGGGCTCAAGCACATGACCCCGAGATCAAGAGTCACATGCTCTATGGACTGAGCCAGCCAGACGCCCCTGCAGTGCTGTTTTTAAGAGCAAAAGACTGGAGGGGCACCTGGGTGGCTCAGATGGTTGAGCGTCTGCCTTCGGCTCGGGTCATGATCCCAGGGTCCTGGGATCGAGTCCCGCATCAGGCTCCCTGCTGGGTGGGAGCCTGCGTCTCCCTCTGCCTCTGCCTCTCTCTCTCTCTCTCTCTCTCTGACTCTCATGAATAAATAAATAAAACATTAAAAAAAAAAGAGCAAAAGACTGGAAACAACCCAAATGTCCATGGACAGAGGAATAGTTAAATAAACTACAAAATATCCTACAATGGAAAACTGTGTAGCCACAGAAGAGTTCCAGGAAGATCATTATGTACTAATATGAAACAGTCTCCAAGATCTAAAAAAAAAAAACAAAACTGAACAGTATGTGTAATATGTGTATCATTTGTGGGGAAAAGTGGAAAATAATATATTTGTTTATGAGATGCTCCTATATGCTGGAGAGATCTGGAAGAATACATAAACACTCCTGTTAACTGGCAGGGGGTGGGGGTGGGCATGGGAGCAAAGTGACTGGGGTCAGGAGTGGGAAGGCGATTTTACTAAATACCCCTTTGAATCTTTTGAACTTTATTTTATTTATTTTTTGAAGATTTTATTTATTTATTTGACAGAGAGACACAGCAAGAGCAGGAACACAAGCAGGGGGAGTGGGAGAGGGAGAAGCAGGCTTCCCACTGAGCAGGGAGCCTGATGTGGGGCTCGATCCCAGGACCCTGGGATCATGACCTGAGCCGAAGGCAGACGCTTAACGACTGAGCCACCCAGGCGCCCCTAGAATAATAATTATTATTGGGAACATTTATTGTTTGAAGTGTGGATGCACCATATTAAGTCTTTTGCATTATCTCATTTAATCCTTGAGAATATCCCAGGGGGAGGTTCATGCCTATTTTATAGGCCAGGAAACTGAGGCTCATGAATAAAGGTACCAGCTGGAGGCCACACGGGTACAAAGTGCTGAAGTCAGGATTCAAAGCCAGGACTGTCTGACTTGAGAGTCCACGGGCTGGCTCATGAATGGGAGCATGGGGGTCGTGTTGCCACTTCTTGGCAAGTTGGAGCTCCCCAGCTGGCTTGGACACACGGCCTTAGGAAGGCCTTGCTGCCTCTGAGTTGGGAGGGAAAGCACGGTCTGTGTCTCCCACCATCCTGCTGAAATCCTTCAGGACACCAGAATAAAACCCAGTGGTTTTCCATGACCTCTAACCCCATTAGAAGACCCAGTGTGACTGCTTTCTCCCTTCTCAGCTCCAGTCACAGGGGATGACTTTTAATTCCTCTGGCTCCAGACCCCTGTAGGTGCTGTTACTACTGCAAAAATTCATCCTCTCCTCTCTGTCCTGGTTTACCGCTCTCTTTTACTTCACAGCTCAGCTACCCCCTCCTCCAGGAAGGCTTCCCTGACCACTGCCCAGGCTTGGATAATTGGTCCCATAACCTCCACCAAAGCATTTAACTCTGTGTTAAATGCTTTGGTGGGGCACCATCAGAAGCACTTTTCCTATATCATTTAATACTTACAAGAACTCTATGGCAGTGAGTCTCATCCTTAGTGGCACATCAGAATCATTTGGGAAACTTAAAAAAAAAAAAAAAATATATATATATATATATATGCCCAGAACTAACCCTCAGAAATTCTGACTTAATTGGTTTAGAATGCGGCCTGGGCACCAGAATTTTTAAAAGCTCCCAGCGGATTCTTGCAGACATCCTGAAGTGACTTGAACACTAAGAAGATTGTTCGGGGGCTCGTGGGTCATTTCCTTGCTGAGATAGTCCCCTGGAGCTAAGAGTCCATGTTGGCTGCGGCAACAGGATGGGAGGGTGGAGTGACTGTTGGCTACATGGGGAGTCGATGTTTCCAAAGATATTTCCCTACATGGTGGAGGGGGAGACCGTCAGGATTACTTCACCCAACCCAGCCTCTTCTTGCTCTCTGTCTGTAAAGGAGCTGGAGAACAAAGGAGTGTTGGAACTGGTTGTGAATTCACACCCCTCCCTCTTCCCTTCCCTAACCGGGTAGAGTCCTGAGAAAGCTGCAGAGCGTGTCCAAACATGGACATCAAACATTCTCCAGTTGCTCTCCCTACGTGGCTTTGTGGGCAAATACACTGGAAGAGCCTTGGGGGACCTGACTTGGGGGCACCTCTCAAATGCAAAATAAGCATGGCCTTTGTGCAGGCAATCAGATCTACAGAAATTTTCCCTAGAAATACCCCACGAATAGGCAAAGATTCACATCCAAGGATGTTCATCGGAGCATTGCTTATAATCAGGAAAAACTGAAAATATCTGAAATGTCCATCCACAGGGGATTGGTTAGCTGACATGAGATATATCCATGCAGGAAGAGGGGAGCTATGTACTGACATGGGTAATAGGCCACCATTATAGTATTTAGCAGAAAGAAAAAGGAAATAGAACTGTAAGTATAGTAAAATCCAATGTTTGTTAATAATAATGTTGACAGGGGCACCTGGGTGGCTCAGTTGTGAGGCATTTGCCTTCGGCTCAGGTCATGGTCCCAGGGTCCTGGGATTGAGCCCACATCAGGCTCCCTGCTCGGAGGGAAGCCTGCTTCTCCCTCTCCCACTCCTCCTGCTTGTGTTCCCTCTCTTGCTGTGTCTCTCTCTGTCAAATAAATAAATAAAATCTTTAAAAATAATAATAATGTAGACATAGGAATAGAGCAATTTGGAAGAATAGTCTCACCTACCTGTGGCTTTCTCTTCTAGCAGTGGAAGAAGGCTTATGTAGACTGTCTTTTCATATATACAATGCTTGGATTTTATATGCAAAATTACATGCAGTAATTTTGTAACCAGAAAAAATTAGGTTGTGAAACAGAAAACAATATGGTAAAACCACATGGATTCACTTTCAAACAGCTAATTTTACGTTGTGTGAATTTTATTGCAATTTAAAAAAAAAAGTCATTGCAGCTCAAATTACCCAGCCAAAAGAAGATTCCAGTAGAGCTGAGAGCAAAATATCACATGTATATTCTATAACTTTTCCTTTTTATTTATTTTTTAAAGATTTTATTTATTTATTCATGAGAGACAGAGAGAGAGAGGCAGAGGGAGAAGCAGGATCCCCAAGGAGCAGGGAGCCCGATGTGGGGCTCGATCCCAGGACTCTCGGATCACGACCTGAGCCAAAGGCAGACGCTCAACAACTGAGCCACCCAGGTGCCCCTAACTTTTCCTTTTTTAAAATAAAAACATTATTTTGTTTTCCTTAAGTCATTTGTTCATCTTTTCAGTGGTTTTCCCATGCTTTTGTCTTGTGTTTGCCCACAAATTAGTCATTACTTCACTTACTTGCTATTAGAAATTCTAAGAAAATCACACACACACACACACACACACCCCACATCACATAGGTCAGTGTTTGCCAGAGCGTCAGCTGACGTTCTGATCAATACAAAATTTGCCATGGGAGCACCATCTTCTATTTCCTCCAGACCTGGTTCAATACCCTGTTTAGCCATCTTGGCAACCAACTAAGGAGGAAAGAAATGGTTGGGGGTTCATTTCCAGACCACACCATCAAGGATATTTATATTGACATTTCAGCCTCTGGGTAATACGCCTAGCTCCTCTTGAAGTTCTTAATCAATGTGGGGTCTCCAGGATACCCCCCTTTTTCTTTTTTTCAAAGTATTTTTTTTATTTAATGTATGTACTTTTTTTTTTTAAGATCTTATTTATTTATCTGACAGAGAGGGAGAGAGTGAGCGAGCCCAAGCAGGGGGAGTGGCGGGCAGAGGAAGAGGGAGAAGCAGGCTTCCTGCTGAGCAGGGAGCCCGATGCCACTGGCATTATGACCTGAGCTGAGGGCAGACACTTATCTGACTGAGCCATCCAGGCACCCCCCCCTTTTTTCCCAGAATGCCCCTTTGAGCAATGTTCACTGACATCTTTCCATCATGTTTGCTCAGTGCTGATACATTGGCTTCTCAGGGGACTCTTGACTTCCTGGGACCACAGATCCTGAGTGCAGGGCATCCCCCAGTCCCAGGAAACCTATTTGGGATTCCAAAGAAGGAGTGACATTAATTTATCTTACTTAGCCAGATTGGATGACTGATCAGGAGGTAGTTTAAGAGGGTGGTCATGGAAAGCAAAGAGCTTTTAGTCTCAAATGGTTCCTGTGGCAAGTGTTCATTCCACAGATTACTGATTATTTTTACACTAGAGACAAAGCAGTTACTGCCTTAACCAGGTGCTTAAATTCAGCATCACTGACAGTGGAAGATACAGTACAAAGTTCACAGAGCCGCCCTTGAACTTCTCTTGAATCTAATCAAGCTGGGAAGTCCTGGTTACAGGAAATATAGGGTGACAAAGGAATATGTTTGTCAACACCTCCTTGGGACACAATCAGATGAAGTCAGAATGTGGGACTTCTACAAGATGCCTGTCTTGGGCTCTTCAAAAAAATCAATGTCATGAAGGAAAGAGGAAAGGCTGGGAGGCTTGTCTAGATTTTAAAAGACTGCACATGGAAAGTAAAGTGATGCAGCCACTCTGGGAAAATATCTGGTAATTTGTTACAAAACTAAACATGCAATTTCCTAGATGGCCCAGGGAATTAAAAACTTATGCTCAGACAGACCTTGGAGTTGATTTTTCTTTCTTCTTTTTCTTTTGGAAGTTCTATGCCCACTTGGGGCTTGAACTCACGACCCCGAGACCCAGAGTCACATACTCTACTGACTGAGCCAGCCAGGGGCCCTTGCTCACCAAAACTTGGATAGGCCAGGGGCCCTTGCTCACCAAAACTAAGGATAACAGGAATTTTCTTAGGAGCTTTACTGGTGACAGCAACCCACATGTCCTTCAATGGGTGAATGGTTGAACAAACTCTGGTACTTCCATAAAAGAATACTACTCAGCGAGAGAAAGGAATGAACTACTGATACATGCAACAAACTGTGTGGACCTCAAGGACTTTATATTTGGTGAAAAAGTCAATCTCAAAAAATCACATACCCTATGATTCCATTTATGTAGAACTCTGGAAAATGCAAATTATACTGACACACGGGAGTGGGAAAAGATGGGAGGTGGGGATGGATTACAAAGGAACACCAGAAATTTGGGGGGAGTGATGAATGTGTTCACTATCTGGATTGCAGTAATGGTGTCATGGGTGTACATGTCTCAAAACTTTTAAAATTGTGTGCTTTGAATATGTGTGGTTTACTGAATGTCAATTATAACTCAATAGAGCTGTTTGAAAAAAAAAAGGAATGGGAGAATGGTTTCTGTGAGAACTAAATGAAGCATATTAGGCACTTTTTGTGTAGTCTGGTACACAGTAAGCGCTCAATAGCTGCTGTCGGAACTTGGCTGGTCTTCTGGATGGCTCCATCACATCTCCCTGCTTATTTTCTTCATTGCACTGAAATAATCTGTTTGAAATTATCTGTTTGTTTACTTGTTTGCGGTCTGTCTCAAGACTGTGAGCTCCCTGAAGCAGGGGCCGGGTTGGTTTCCCCCAGGGCCACCTTGAAGCAATAGATACCTGTTCACCACCTTCGCCCTGAATAACCACATCCTTTTGTTTACAAACCAGAGAAGTGTTTGGTGGGTAGTGGCCCACGCATGTCCAGCTGGATCTGCCATGCGCAAGGGTAGGACTTCCGAAGGCTTCTGTCCGGGGACACTCATGGACCGACTAACATAAGACGAGACTAGAGGCAGCCGGTGCTACAGGTAAGGGAACCTGGTTTCAAGCACAGCTCTGCCTGGTACTCCAGAAGGAGACCCGAATAACTAAGTGTACTGTGTTTGTCTCCCGGTTGCTTTAAAAACGATTTGGATAGAAAACCTTGCACATTTTCTCCCATTTTTGCAAAACCGTGATTTTCACAATGGGGCATGCAAAAACAGAAGACTAAGTTTTTCTCACACCTTAAAAGAACCCCTTTAACGAGCTCGCACTTAAGACTATAAAGCTTCATCTGCACACCAAAAATCCCAAAGCGCCTCTCTAATAAACTGTTTCAAACATAACACTTCTCTTCAGCACAAAGATTCAGTCTCCGTAGAGACTGTCAAAAATTGCCAATGCCGACTATATTTCAAATCGTCATGGCGGGGTATTGGGAAAAGTTTTCAATTAGCAATAATCGCGCCTCGGATAAACCTCATTGGCTACGATACTGCCACTGCGCAAAGCTGAAGGACGTGAGCACGCACCCTGCTCCCCCACGAATGACAACTACCTTTTCAGTGAGGGCGAACAACTGCCAGCGAGTTCGTGCATATGACGTATTCTGCTACCAGCCGTTATATTTAAGGTCCGTCTGCACCGGAGGCTTCTTGCTGTTAGATCATCTCAGACCGAACATTCAGATTTTGGAAACGAGAGTACATACACAGTGCATGCTGGGTAATTTTATGCAAATCCTCATGACATCACAGAGATGACAGCGCAGACTTGAATTTTGACTAAAAAACCTGAGCGGCGGGAAAGCCGGGAAAGCAAGAGTGAACCAACCGAACGTAGACGAGTAGCTGCGGGCGGAGGCGCAACGGACCAAATGGGCAAAGATCACCGACAAACAGGTACATTTGTACAACCTTTAAAGTCACGAGGGCAAGGAGAAAAAAACACCCGTCACCTAAACCAGACTTCGAACGTAACGACACATTAAAAAAAAAAAAAAAAAAAAAAAAAAAGCAATCTTCCCGAAGAAACAAGTTTTTCAATAAAGATTCTGAAAGCCCGCTAGCACTTACTAACAAATCTTACAAACTAGAAGAGGCCACAACAGACACTGCTTTTTCTAACCAAAATATATCAGTCTCCGTAGAGACTGTCAAAAATTGCCAATGCCGACTATATTTCAAGTCGTCACGGCGGGGTATTGGGAAAAGTTTTCAATTAGCAATAATCGCGCCTCGGATAAACCTCATTGGCTACGATACTGCCACTGCGCAAAGCTGAAGAGAAACGCCCCCTACTCATCATCCCCAATAGGCAAGGTTCCTATTACAGAAAAGCGAGTTTGGGTCTCATGGAAAAACCATCAATTATTATTTGGTTGAAAATTATACAACCGTATTAAGATCTCTCGAAGATGCATAAGCTATTTCTAAAGATTTTGTTTCTTGATTTCCTTAACTAAATTTGGATGGAGAATGAAGCAAAGCATTATGGGAGGGAACATGCTAATAGCTTCATTCGTAGAGTGAATTGGGGCCATGAAAAATGGGCTGTGTCAGCATGCTGTTCACTTGGCTACTGATTCACAGCTTAACTATCATCTCCAAAATAGTTTTTTTTTAATTGGGATAAACTATATATAACATAAAATTTACCATTTTAACCATTTTAACTATACAGTTCAGTAGCATTAAGTACATTTATTCTTTGCAACCATCACTTCTACCTCTCCAAAACTTTTTCATCATCCCAAACTGAAACTCTGTACCCATTAAACACTAACTCCCCTCCCCATTCCTCCCACTCCCAGCCCCTGGCAACTTCTATTATACTTTATGTTTCTACGAATTTGACTGCTCTAAATACCTCATATAAGCAGAATCATATAATATTTTATTTTTTGTGTCTGGCTTCTTTTTTTTAAAGATTTTGTTTATTTATTTGAGAGAAAGAGCACCCACGAGAGAGCACAAGAGGGGGGTCGGGGGGGCGAGAGAGAGGGAGAAGCAGGCTCCCAGCTGAGTAGGGAGCCCGACATGGGGCTCGATCCCAGGACCCCAGAATCATGACCTGAGCCGAAGGCAGAGATTTAACCAACTGAGTGACTCAGGTGCCCCTGGCTTTTTTTTTTTTTTTAAGTTTATTTAAGTAATCTCTACACCCAATGTGGGGCTCGAACTCATGACCTCAAGATCAAAAGTTGCATGCTCTTCCCATGCCCAGGACCCTGAGATCATGACCCCAGCCGAAGGCAGATGTTTCACTGACTGAGCCACCCAGGCACTCCCCAACATTTTATTTTTTTATTTATTTTTTTAAAAGATTTTATTTATTTATTTATTTGAGAGAGAGAGAATGAGAGATAGAGAGCACGAGAGGGAAGAGGGTCAGAGGGAGAAGCAGACTCCCCGCTGAGCAGGGAGCCCGATGTGGGACTCGATTCCAGGACTCCAGGATCATGACCTGAGCCGAAGGCAGTTGCTTAACCAACTGAGCCACCCAGGTGCCCTCCTCAACATTTTATTATAAAAATTTCAAACATGAGAGGTGACTGGTTGGCTCAGTCGCTATATAGCACGAGACTTTTTTATTCAGATTTTTTTTAAAGCAAGTTTTATTTTATTTTATTTTTTTACAGATTTTATTTATTTATTTGAGAGAGAGAGACACAGCGAGAGAGGGAACACAAGCAGGGGGAGTGGGAGAGGGAGAAGCAGGCTTCCCGCTGAGCAGGGAGCCCAATGTGGGGCTCGATCCCAGGACCCTGGGATCATGACCTGAGCCGAAGGCAGACGCTTAATGACTGAGCCACCCAGGCGCCCCCTTTTTTAAAGATTTTACTTATTTATTTGACAGAGAGACAGCGAGAGAGGGGACACAAGCAGGGGGAGTGGGAGGAGAAGCAGGCTTCCCGCTGAGCAGGGTGCCCGATGTAGAACTCAATCCCAGGACTCGATCCCAGAACTCTGGGATCATGACCTGAGCTGAAGGCAGACGCTTAAGTACTGAGCCACCCAGGCACCCTCCTTTTTTAAGTAGGCTCCACGCCCAGCATGGAGCCCAACACAGGGCTTGAACCCACAACCCTGAGATCAAGACCTGAGCTGAGATCAAGAGTTGGCCACTTAACCAACTGAGCCACCCAGGCACCCCTAAAAATAAAATCTTTAAAAAAATTTTTTCAAAATTTCAAAAAATTCAAAAATGTTCAAAGTGTTATTCAGTAAACAAAGTCATCATCTAGATGCAAAACTGACATCTTTAAAAGTCCTGTTGGATGTTGATGTGTAGCTAATTTTTTTCCCACAGGGTAAGAAAAATTAGTGGAAAAAAAGATTAGCAACTTGATTTTAGATTACTTTGGTCCAATCAAAGACTTAGTCATTAATTCCTGGTGTGGTGAAATTGTGTGTTTCACCAGCTGCCTTGGATGACTTCATCCTCCACGGATGACTTTCCAGCACTAAGAAAATTGAAAAGTCAGCTAACTTCTCCCTGGAACATGAGATTCTTTGGGGCCTAAAAGCACAATAGCCCTGTATTAGGGAGTCTCTCAATTAATGATGCTCATTCCACTTGGCAAACTGAAAAAACAATACAGGTTGGAAATTTTTCATAATAAAATTTGGCTGGGGGAATGTCAGTGTTTTGCCGTTTCAATAGGTTTTGGTCAAATACCCATAAGTACAGAAAATGTTCTTGATTACAGTTTTTTTGACTTAGTAAAAATTTCCAGTCTACATTTTGGTCCTTTCTCTCAGCTGGTGTGGTCAGGTTAACTAAGGCACAAAAAGCTATCATGTCAGGTGATTATCCCAGCAGGGTGACCTATCTGAGCTGTTGCTGGGTGTCCTAATGTCCTACCCACAACTACTAAACTGGGTGACTTTACCAATATTTACCTCCACACATTCAATGAGAGGACCAGGAGTCAAACGTTGACTCCAGCTTCTATAATACAGTACTTCTGGGCTTCAGTTTATCTTAAAATGGGGGAAGTGGTTCCTTAGGTGTTCTTCAAGGTCTGGGTTAGCTAGCCTTTGGTTATGTTCTAAACACAAATTGATTGATATCTTATTTAGGTGAGGCTAGAGAGCAAAGTTTCTGTTTGTCTACATATTAGAAACAACTGAGAAGTTTGTAAACCGACTTGATGCCCAGGCATCTCCTCAGACCAATTAAGTCAGAATGTCTGGGAAGGCACTGTGTTGGTTAATTCAATAAAAACACAAAATGAGAAATAAAATTGGAGTAGCCAAGTGGGTAAACACATTATTCACTGTATATTATATGTGGCGTTAGTTGTTCACATAAACTCCAAAAACATCAATATTTCTGATGTTCACAACCCCCTGCAAGGTGGGAACTTGATTTCCTCATGGTGACTGCAAAGGATCATAATCAGTGAAGTTGAGTATGAGCCTATTCTAGATCCATTATTAAAGCTTCTCTCTTAACAATGAATTCCTAACTTAGTGCTGTTTGGATGTACTATTTGCACTGAGCACACTGGTGTGGAAACTCGAACCACTTCTCTCAAGTGGACACGGCATGTGAGTTTAGAAGACAGCCGCCCATCTCCAACCAAGGTTCAAAACTTCTGACCATGAAAGGTAGACAGGTGGCGCTACCAGACGATCTGGGCCCCTCAACTGCGAAGCCCAGAGGATTGTGGGACTTGTAGTTTTTCATGCATCATTTCAGCCTCGTGAACTACATTTCCCAAAAATGCAAAAGCAGCTAGTCAGTTGCACCGTCGGTCGTAAAGTGTCGTTTAAGCGTGAAAGGTGAGTGTACTCTGTGTGGGCTGCGGGTTTCTAGAAGTTGTGGATTTGCTGTAAGAGATACCGTATTAACTTTTTTTTTAAATATCCATTTACATGTTTTTGGTTTTTTGTTTTTTGTTTTAGATTTTATTTATTTATTTGACAGAGAGACACAGCGAGAGAAGGAACACAAGCAGGGGGAGAGGGAGAGGGAGAAGCAGGCTTCCCGCGGAGCAGGGAGCCCGATGTGGGGCCCGATTGGGATCACGACCTGAGCTGAAGGCAGGCGCTTAACGAATGAGCCACGCAGGCGCCCCGATACCGTATTAACTCTTTACCGTTTGGTGGTACCTGGCAGAGAGCTGCTGTTCCAATAGAGCGTGTTTTCAGCGGGGTGTCCCGAGCCCTTTGGTCTCAGGAGTCCAGTCTGTATTTGTTTAGCGGTTCAGGTGTTGCTGTGAAATGTCTAGAAAAATCGGGGTCCTAACCTAGATCTGGAAAGCCAAGCATAAGGTAATGTTTACATAAGGGGTGCGTATCACTAGAGAATTTCTGCATTATGTTAAGTAATGTGTCAGAGCCTTGCTTTTACAGCTAGAAGGCTGGGGTAGAATGTCGTGCCAGGCCTCACTATTCCTGCTGTGTCCAAGTAGCAGTGTTTGCGATTGAGGGTAAACTAAAAGAATATGGGAAAGATGGAATAAAAGATGTGCATGTGCTTAGTTACATTAATAAATAAAAAGCCATAAAAATCATAAGCCTGAAATATCTGAGCAACGACTTCATCAACACCTGGCATACCAGAACTCAAATGTGCTCTTTAGTTTATGAAGAAATACTTCTGATTTATAAAATGGGAAGTAGGTTTATGGAACACACGGTCTCCCAAGGGATGGTAGTAACTAAAATTATAAAGGCAGTCCTCCAATGGAGACGTCTTTAGATGTAGTCATAGAATAACAATGAGCTATTAAGGGATTTAAAAGATATTGGGAGTAGACGATTAATATTTTGAAGTTTATAAGAAATTTTTTATTTTTTTAAAGGTTTTATTTATTTATTTGACAGAGAACGAGACACAACGAGCGAGGGAACACAAGCCTGGGGAGTGGGAGAGGGAGAAGCAGGCCTCCCGCGGAGCAAGGAGCCCGATGTAGAGCTCGATCCCAGGACCCTGGAACCATGACCTGAGCCGAAAGCAGATGCTTAAAGACTGAGCCACCCAGGCGCACAAGACATTTTTTGAAAAGATTTTATTTAGTTGAGAGAGAGTACAGAGCAGGGGCAGAGGGAGAAGGAGAAGCGGACTCCCCTGATAAGCAGGGAGTCCAAAGTGGGCTCGATCCCAGGACTCTGGGATCATGACCTGAGCCAAAGGCAGATGCTTAACGACTGAGCCACTCAGGCGCCCCCAGTTTCTGACCGGCCAGGTTTTACTGGGACAAGCAGAATAGGCCTCATCTTATGCTAGAATCCTGCTTTTTTTTTTTTTTTTTTAAGATTTTATTTATTTATTCATGAGAGGCAGAGGGAGAAGCAGGCTCCCAAGGAGCAGGGAGCCCGATGCGGGACTCGATCCCAGGACCCTGGGATCATGACCTGAGCCGAAGGCAGACGCTCAACCATCTGAGCCACGCAGGTGCCCCTAGAATCCTGCTTTACCAATTTGTATTTTACATTTCCTTTTTATTACTACTATTATTTTTTTTGAGAGGGAGAAAGTTCATGTGCAGGGAGGGGTAGAGGAAGAGGGAGAGAGGGAATCTTAAGCAGGATCCACACCCTGTGCAGAGCCCGACTTGGGGCTAAATCTCACCACCCAGAGATCAAACCTGAGTTGAAACTAAGAGTGGGTCGCTTAACTGAGGGCGCCACTCAGGCGCCCCCATTCCTTTTTTAAAATAGATATTTTGGGGTGCTTGGGTGGCTCAGATGGTTAAGCATCTGCGTTTGGCTCGGGTCGTGATCTCTGTGTCCTGGGATCGAGCCTCATGTCCGGCTCTCAGCTCCATTTTTTTATTCTCCTCACTTTGCTGATCATATCTCTTAAGCCTTTAAAATATTCAAAAGATATAAGCATTTTCCTTTGTCTCATGACTTTCGGCATTTCAGCACTTCGATGCCCTGGGCACACTAGGACATCTGCAATCCAGACATCCCTCTAAGGAATTATTTTTTCTTAATTTTTATTGTGGAGGCACCTGGCTGGCTCAGTCCGTAGAGCATGTGACTCCTGATCTCAGAATCGTGAGTTCAAGCCCCACATTAGGTGTGGAGCCTACTTTAAAAATAAATATATAACATTTTTTATTGGGGGGGTGCCTGGGTGGCTCAGGCAGTTAAGCATCTGCCTTTGGCTCAGGTCATGATCCCAGCTTCCCGGGATCAAGCCCCACATCAAGCCCCGAATCGGGCTCCCTACTCAGCAGGGAGTCTGCTTCTCCCTCTGCCCCTCCCCCCTGCTTGTGTTCTCTCTCTTGCTCTGCTCTCTCTCTCAAATAAATAAAATCTTAAAAACAATTTTTTTTATTGTGGAAATAGAATGATATAACAAACCCAATCCACGGATCCATCACCCAGCTTCAGAAATTAACAAGTCCAGGGGCGCCTGGGTGGCTCAGTCGTTAAGCATCTGCCTTCGGCTCAGGTCATGATCCCAGGGTCCTGGGATTGAGTCCCACATTGGGCTCCCTGCTCATTTGGGAGCCTGCTTCTCCCTCTCCCACTCCCCCTGCTTGTGTTGCCTCTCTTGCTGTGTCTCTGTCAAATAAATAAATAAGATCTTAAAAAAAAAAAAAAAAGTCCAGGGCCGCCTGGGTGGCAGCTCAGTTGCTTAAGCGTCTGATTCCTGATTTGGCTCAAGTCATGATCTCAGGGTTGTGAGATCGAGGCCCACCTTGGGCTCCGTGCTGGGCATGGAGCCTACTAAAAAAACATATATACTCTTAATATAGATAGAAACAAAAAAGATTAGCTGCCATTAGTGCCAATAGGGAGAGCCAGACTCTTTTTTTCGTAATGTTGAAAGTGGAGGAAGCTGTTGATGCTTAATGCCTAGATGCCAACTTTGCTTTTCAGCTATAAATGAGATATCACCTCCGACCTGCCAGAATGGCTAAAATCAAAGACATAGGAGATAACATGTGGGTAAAGATGTGGAGAAAAAGAACCCTCGTGGACTGTTTGTGGGAATGCAAGCTGGTGCATCTACTGTGGAAAACAGTATGGAGGTTCCTCAAAAAATTAAAAATAGAATTACTATATGATCCAGTAATTCCACTCCTGGGTATTTACCCAAAGAAAACAAAGACACTAATTTGAAAAGATACATGCACCTCTATGTTTATTGCAGCATTATTTACAATAGCCAAGATATGGAAGCAACCCAAATGTCCATCCATAGATGAATGGATAAAGAAGATGTCTATTTTAAAAAAGGAATGGGGGCGCCTGAGTGGCGCCCTCAGTTAAGCGACCCACTCTTAGATATACACACACACAAAGGAATATCACTCAGCCGAAAAAAGAAGGAAATCTTGCTATTTGCAACAACATGGATCGATCTAGAGGATATGATGCTAAGTGAAATAAGTCAGAGAAAGACAAATACCACATGATTTCACTCAATGTGTGGAATTTAAGAAGCAAAACAAATGAACAAAGAAAAAAGAGACAAACAGAGTCTTAAATATAGAGAACAAACCTGGTGGTTGCCAGAAGGGAGGTGGGGTGGGGAGATGGGTGAAATAGGTGAAGGAGATTAAGTCGGTTAGGTGTCTGCCTTTGGCCCAGGTGTTGATCCCAGAGTCCTGGGATCTAGGCCCATGTCAGGCTCCCGGCTCAGTGGGGAGTCTGCTTCTCTCTCTCTGCCCCTCCCCCTGCTTGTGCTCTCTGTCTGTCTCTCTCTCAAATAAATAAAATCTTAAAAAAAAAAGAGGACACTTGCAGTGATGAGCAATGAGTAATGTATAGAATTGTTGAATCATATTGTACGCCTGAAACTACTGTAATACTGTATGTTAATTATCCTTCAATTAAAAAAAGAAAAAAATCTAGGAACGCCTGGGTGGCTCAGTCAGTTAATCATCTGCCTTCAGCTCAGGTCATGATCCCAGGGTCCCGGGATCAAGTTCCACATCAAGCTCTTTGCTCAGTGGGGAGCCTGCTTCTCCCCCTGCTTGCGTGCTCTCTCTCTCTCTGGCAAATAAATAAAATCTTAAAAGAAAAAAAGTCTAGGGGCGCCTGGGTGGCTCAGTCGTTAAGCGTCTGCCTTCTGCTCAGGTCATGATCCCAGGGTCCTGGGATCAGGCCCCGCATCAGGCTCCCTGCTCCGCGGGAAGCCTGCTTCTCCCTCTCCCACTCCTCCTGCTTGTGTTCCCTCTCTTGCTGTGTCTTGCTGTCAAATAAATAAAAGTCTTTTTTTTTTTTTAAGATTTTATTTATTTATTCATGAGAGACACAGAGAGAGAGAGAGAGAGAGGCAGAGGAGAAGCAGGCTCCCAAGGAGCAGGGAGCCCGATGCGGGACTCGATCCCAGGACTCTGGGATCATGACCTGAGCTGAAGGCAGACGCTTAACCATCTGAGCCACCCAGGCGCCCTCAAATAAATAAAAGTCTTAAAAAAAAAAACAAGTGTAAAGGGAAAGACTAAACAAAAAAAAAGAAATAATGTTTTGATACATTCTTCCTTCTAGTCTCTGGCAACTACTAATTTACTTTCTGTCTCTATATATTTGTGTATTTTGGACAATTTATATAAGTGGAGTCGTACGGTATTTGTCCTTTTGTGACTGAATTCTTACACTTAGCACAATGTTTTCAATGTTTATCTATTTTGTAGCCTATACTGGAACTTCATGCTTATAGGTAAGTAACATTTCATTGTATGGATAGGCCCCATTTTGTTTATCCATCCATCAGTTGGTTGAAACCATGGTTGCCTCAGGTTTTTTTGTTGTTGTTTTGGGGGGTTTTTTTGGTTGCTTTAGTTTTTTTTTGTTTTGTTTCTTTTAAGATTTTATTTACTTATTTGAGAGAGAGCAGAGCAGGAGGGAGGGGCAGAGAGAGAAGCAAGCTCCCCTATGAGCAGGGAGCCTGACACGGGATTCGATCCCAGGACCCTGAGATCATGACCTGAGCCAAAGGCAGACGCTTAACCGACTGAGCCACTCAGGCGCCCCTAGTTGCTTTAGTTTTGTTTTGTTTTTTTATGATTCTATTTATTTGACAGAGAGAGACACAGTGAGAGAGGGAACACACAAGCAGGGGGGAGTGGGAGAGGGAGAAGCAGGCTTCCCGCTGAGCAGGGAGCCCGACGTGGGACTAAATCCCAGGACCCTGGGACCGTGACCTGAGCCAAAGGCAGACACTTAACGACTGAGCCACCCAGGTGTCCCTGGTTGCTTTAGTTTTTAAAATTTGGTTTCTCATATCAGGTTTCTTTCTCTCTGGAATGAGGATGAGTTTTGGGTTGACTTTCAGAGCAGCAAAAGGCCACTGGATGGTGAATATCAGCCGGCAGTGCTCACATGGATCCATTGGGTTATTTGTGCCACCAAGTCCTCCTCGGGACCCTGAGAAGGTCAAAGAGTTACAGCGCTTCATCACTCTTTCCAAGAGACTCCTAGTGATGACTGGGGCAGGAATCTCCACTGAGTCGGGGATCCCAGACTACAGGTCAGAAAAGGTGGGACTCTACGCCCGCACCGACCAGAAACCCATTCAGCATGGGGATTTTCTACGGAGTGCTCCAATCCGCCAGCGGTACTGGGCGAGAAACTTTGTAGGCTGGCCTCGGTTCTCCTCCCTCCAGCCAAACCCTGCACATTGGGCACTGAGCAACTGGGAGAGACTCGGAAAGCTATACTGGTTGGTGACCCAAAATGTGGATGCCTTGCACACAAAAGCAGGGAGTCAGCGCCTGACAGAACTCCATGGATGCATGCACAGGTGCAGGAAGGTCTAAATAGTTTGAATGCAGAAATGTGTGCTAGAGCACACATTTGGCTATCTTGATCACTGTCGTTTTCATTAGACCTTGAGAAAAAGATTTGGAGCAAGTTGTTTACTTTGGAGTAGATCCCAGCAAACTCACTGAGGAACAAACTCAGTGGGGAAATGAAACAGGGTAGGGAAGAAAAACCAAGAAAAGGGTAAATTGATGATTGGGTTGCTTTGGGGAGCTGAGGCTCAGTCCTTTGAGGAGCCCTCTGACTGTCTAGAACATGCTTCAGAATTGTCTCACTGCCAAGTCATGGAAGCTGGGGCATTTTTGTCCATCATATCCCATCCCTCATCGGTTGAGGGTCAGTCTAGGTGAATTAACTCCCTAACACTATCTCTGCAACTCTGGAGAAGGCTTCCTTGGCCAGTGAACACCCTAAGAGAGATGCAAGAAGTTGCTTGTAAGAGAACTGTATGCAAGGGACCTGTAGTGTCTTGAGGGGACTATGAGCAAAGTGCCAACAACACAGGCTAGAAGCTGGTGGATCTCAGGTGCCTAGACAGAGAACGCAGTACAGCCCAGCATATAGTCAGAACCCAATAAATACTGATGGAATGAAGACATGTAGTCCTGGCAATAACTTGTAGCTAATTGGAAACCATTTTCTTATTTTGAAGCCAGAGATCCTCCTGCCAATCATAAAATATTTATTGGGTGCCTACAACATGCAGTGTGCTACTTGGTGGTGTGGAGGGGTCAAAAACAAAGTATAAAACATGGTCTACTTTATATGTGAGAACTTTGTGATCTCTTTGGGGTGGGGGAGGGATCCAAAAAATAACATGTTTAACAAACAGCTCCACACAATTGTTAAATTATGTGGTCCCCCCTTGATAGACATGTTTTGCACGGTCAGAGAAACAGATTTAGTAAAGCTTTGAGTAATTGGTCAAGCTTTTATGGGAAAGGTGGGGCTTAAGCTTAGCTCTGGTCTGACTGGGCGAAAGAAGGGAGAGGGCTTTCTAAATGAAGAGGACTTATAGAGCCCAGAGGAGTCTGGCCTGGCCTCTGTGGAGACTTACTATGAAATCAGATTGTCTGGGAAGGCTAGACCCAAATCATGAGTGCATCTGAAAATAGCACAGCGCAATTTGGGTCTGTTGTGACAAAGGGGAATATTAGTGGTTTCTGAGCAAGAAAGTAGTATGATAAAAATAGCATTTGAGGAAAGCCACACAGGATTAGAAAGAGTGGCTCAGGGAGGTCAACCTGAAGGATCTAGACCCAGGTGGTATCAGGAGAATTCGAGAACTAATGATGGCCACGGGTCCATTAAAACTTTCTTTTCATGATGAAAATTTCAAATGTCCCTAAAAGGAAAGTAGTATAATGAACTCCCATGTACCATCACTCAGATACAAAGATTTTATGTCTACTTTACCCCTTGTCTCTTAAAATTTTTTTCAAAGATTTTTATTATTTATTTGACGGAGAGAGACACAGCGAGACACAGCGAGAGAGGGACCACAAGCAGGGGGAGTGGGAGAGGGAGAAGCAGGCTTCTGGCAGAGCAGGGAGCCCAATGCGGGGCTTGATCCCAGGACCCTGGGGTCATGACCTGAGCCGAAGGCAGACGCTTAACGACTGAGCCACCCAGGCGCCCCATCTTTTTTTTTTTAAGATTTAATTTTTTGAAGTAACCTCTATACCCAACGTGGGGCTTTAACTCAGAACCCTGAGACTAAGAGTCACATGCTCCACCAACTAAGCCAGGTGCCCCTCATGGGGGCCTTTTAAGTAAAATAATCAACAAAATCTGATGGCCGACTAGGTAAAAAGGAGCAAAACAAGTAGTAAGTTTTTCCAAGGGTTCCTGCCCAAGTAACTGGAGAAAGGATGGTGACAGAGAAGCTGAGGAGGGGCGGGTGAAGACAGAGATCAGCTGGACAGGACAGTCAAGATGTCTTGGAGTTTGGGAGCCGAGCAGGAGTGGAGTCCTGTGCTGGAGAGGGGGCTGCTAGCACAGAGGCATTGTGGCAGTGCAAATGGAGTCCCCAGGGTGGAGAAGGGAGAAGGAAAACTGTCTGGAGGATTGAAGAATAGGGAAGAAACCAACTAAACCACTTTTTCTTTCTTTTAGCAGCTATTTAGTGAATGCCCACTGTCTGTAGGCACTGTTCTAGGTGGTGGGCATAGCACAATGGTCAAAGGACTCAAAGTTCTTGCTCTCATGGAGCTCATGATTAGAGAGGTAAGGAGAGAAACAGAAGACACTGGGTAAGGACACCAGGGGGAAGAGCATTTTTTTAATTTTTTTTAAAAGATTTTATTTACTTGAGAGAGAGAATGAGAGAGAGCGAGCACATGAGAGGGGGGAGGGTCAGAGGGAGAAGCAGACTCCCCGCTGAGCGGGGAGCCCGATGCGGGCGATCCCAAGACTCCAGGATCATGACCTGAGCCGAAGGCAGTTGCTTAACCAACTGAGCCACCCAGGCGCCCGGGGGGAAGAACATTTTAAAGAGACGATGGTGATGGGCAGCGACACCCGCCCCAGAGGAGGAGGGGGAGGAAGGGAAAAGCACAGGTTTGGGCACTAAGGAAGTCATATGCAGTTGTGCTACGGATAAAAATGAGCTGACAGGGTAAGCAGGGAGCGTGAGTTAGGAAAACAGATGTACACTCCTTGTTCTACAGACTGGCAGCAGAAGGAAAGTGAGAAATGGTAAAGAGGTCATGAGAAGGTATTCTAATATGGGGGAAAGACTGCGTGTTAGGAATGGCAAGCACTGTCGGAGGAGTTAAAAATGGTCAGGGATGAGATGTCTTTGGCAGCTTCATGCCTCCTTGGGGCCAACCGTTCAGTAGCCTCTTCTTTGGTTTCAGGGTTCTTTGCTTGGACTGTGGCGAACAGATTCCCCGGGCGGTGCTGCAGGAGCGTTTTGAAGCCCTGAACTGCACCTGGAGTGCCGAGGCCCATGGCCTGGCTCCGGATGGCGACGTCTTTCTCACAGAGGAGCAGGTGCAGAGCTTTCAGGTCCCGTCCTGCGCTCGATGTGGGGGCCCCCTGAAACCAGATGTCGTTTTCTTTGGGGACACAGTGAACCCTGACAAGGTTGACTTTGTGCGCAGGCGTGTAAAAGAAGCGGACTCCCTCTTGGTAGTGGGCTCGTCGTTGCAGGTATCTGACTTGGTCAGGGTGGTGACTGCCCCTTTTGTGGGATGGAGAACCCCGGAGAGGCTTCCTGTTTGGTTTCTTTCTTCCTGCATCGAGAGTTCTCACTGGTGTCTTCCTCTTCTAAGGTGTACTCCGGCTACAGGTTTATCCTCACTGCCCGAGAGAAGCAGCTCCCAATTGCAATACTTAACATTGGGCCCACACGGTCAGACGACTTGGCATGTCTGAAACTGGATTCTCCTTGCGGAGAGTTGCTGCCTTTGATAGACCCACGCTGACCACAGCCTGGTGATCCTGAGCCCGAAGCTGGGACTTTCACTGTAATCCTATTAAAGGTAAATGCTTTCTTAGATAACAGTTTCCAGTTCCCATTCAACTGAGAGCACTGACAAAATATAGGCTTCTTAATGTATGGCCATTCTTTTTTTTTTTTAAGATTTTATTCATTTGACAGAGAGAGACACAGCGAGAGAGGGAACACAAGCAGGGGGAGTGGGAGAGGGAGAGGCAGGCTTCCTGCGGAGCAGGGAGCCCAATGCGGGGCTCGATCCCAGGACTCTATGATCATGACCTGAGCCGAAGGCAGACCCTTAACGACTGAGCCACCCAGGCACCCCAATGTATGGCCATTCTTAATTAAAACGGATTTATTTTTTATTTTTTTATTTTATAATTTTTATAATTTTTAAAAGATTTTTATTTGAGAGAAAGAAGAGAGAGCGCGCCAGCACGCGAGCGGGGGGTGGGGAGGGGCTGAAGGAGAGGTAGAGGGGAAGACTCTCAAGCAGATTCCCCACTGAGCGCACAGCTGGACTTGGGGCTTGATCTCACAACCCGGAGATCATGATCTGAGCCGAAAGCAAGAGTCGGTGCCCAACAACTGAGCCATCCCAAGAGCCCCTATTAAAAATTTTTTCATTTATTTACTTATTTTCAAGAAAGAGTGAGTGGGGGAGGGGCAAAGAGAGAGGGAGAGAGAGAGAAGCAGACTCTCTGCTGAGCGTGGAGCCCCACTCCTGGCTCCAACCCATGTCTTTGAGATCATGACCTGAGCCAAAATCAAGAGTCAGACGCTGAACCAACTGAGCCCCACTGTGTGCCCCTTAATTAAAACTAATTTTTTAATGTGCATTAAACTATAGTGCTTCAAAGACTATGATGTTCCAGTTCTAGGTACGTGCTATTTATTTATTTAATTTATTTGAGAGGGAGGGGGAGAATCTTAAGCAGCCTCCACGCCCAGCCCCAGCTGAGGCAGGGCACAATCTCACACCTCTGACATCATGACCTGAGCTGAAATCAAGAGTTGGACACTTAACTGACCGAGACACCCAGGCACCCTGGCACATGCTATTTAAGATAATCTTTCAAAATCTGCCATTGCTTTTTCCCCCCGTTTTAAAAAGATAACAGCTTTATTCAGACATAATAAACATACCATAAAGTTCACGCTTTCGAAGTATACAAGTTGTCTTATAGTATACTCACAAAGTTGAACATTACTCACTACTGTCTAATTCCAGAATATTTTCATCATCCCAAGAAGAAACCTTGTACCCATTACCAGTCACTCCCCACTCCCAACCCTACCACCACTCCCCAGTCCCTGGCAACAAGTAATCTATTTCTGCCTATTCTAGACATTTCATATAATCTGTGGCCTTCTGTGTCTGGCTTCTCCACTTGGCATAATAGTTTCAAGGTTCATCCATACTGTAGCATGTGTTGGTACTTCATATCCATTTTAATCTATGAATACAACCATTTAAGCTTTATTGAGATACAGTTCACAAACCATACAGTTTACTCATTTATACAATTCAATAGTTTTTAGTATATTTCTAGGGAAGTACAACCACTTAAAAAGACTTTGGCGGGCGCCTGGGTGGCTCAGTTGTTAAGCATCTGCCTTCGGCTCAGGCCACGATCCCAGGGTCCTGGGATCAAGCCCCACCATCGGGCTTCCTGCTCGGCGGGAAGCCTGCTTCTCCCTCTCCCACTCCCCCTGCTTGTGTTCCCTCTCTCACTCTGTCTCTGTCAAATGAATAAATAAAATCTTAAAAAAAAAAAAAAAAAAGACTTTGGGATGCCTGGGTAGCTCACTTAGTTAAGCGGCTGCCTTCAGCTCATGTCATGATCCAGGGGTCCTGGGATTGAGTCCCTCGTCAGGCTCCTTGCTCAGCGGGGAGCCTGCTTCTCCCTCTGCCCTGCCATTCCCTCTGCCTGTGCGTGCTCTCTCACAAATAAATAAAATCTTAAAAAAAAAAGACTTTAATTTTTGGAGTAGTTTTAGGTTCACAGCCAAACTGAGCAGAAAGTACAGTGTCCCATACACCCCCTTGCCCTGTACACTCAACACAGTATCATTCACCTGCTGACATCTTGGTTGTTTCCAAGTGTGTGGCAATTATGAATTAAGTTGCTGTAAATGTGTGTAGGTTTTTGTGTGGGCATAAGTTTTCAACTCATCTGGGTAAATACCAAGGAGCAAGATTGCTGAATCGTATGATAAAAATATGTTTAGTTTTGTATGCAACTGCCAAACTGCCCTCCAAAATGGCTGCACCATTTTGCATCACCACCAAAGAATGAGAGTTCCTGTATAAGCAGGAACTATTTTTAATATTTTAAAACTATTTTTTTTAAAGATTTTATTTATTTATTTGAGAGAGAGAGAGACAGCAAGAGAGGGAACACAAGCAGGGGGAGCAGGAGAGGGAGAAGCAGGCCTCCTACCGATCAGGGAGCCCGATGTGGGCTATACACCCCTAGTATACTTTAATTTAAAATAGTTTTAAAATATGGGGCGCCTGGGTGCCTCAGTCATTAAGCATCTGCCTTCGGCTCAGGTCATGCATGATCCCAGGGTCCTGGGATCGAGCCCCTCATCAGGCTCCCTGCTCAGCGGGAAGCTGACTTCTCCCTCTCCTGCTCCCCCTGCTTGTGTTCCCTCTCTTGCTGTCTCTCTCTCTTTCAAATAAATAAATAAAATTAAAAAATAAATAAATAAAGCGTCTGCCTTCCGCTCAGGTCATGATCCCAGGGTCCTGGGATCGAGCCCCGCATTGGGCTCTCTGCTCTGCGAGAGGCCTGCTTCTCCCTCTCCACTCCCCCTGCTTGTGTTCCCTCTCTCGCTGTGTCTCTGTCAAATAAATAAATTAAAAAAAAATAATAAAAAAAATAAATTGAAGTATACTATACATACTATTTTAAAAACTATTCTAATTGAAGTATACTATACATACAGAGAAGAGCATGTATTATAAGTAGACAGCTTGATGAAGACATATAGCATCTAGATCAAGAAAGAGAACATGACTAGCAAACAAAGAAGCCCCGTTGGCACACACACTTTTTAAAGTAGTAGGCTTCATGCCCAGCGTGGAGCCCAACATGGGGCTTGAACCCACAACCCTGAGATCAAGACCTGAGCCAAGACCAACAGTTGGGAGGCTCAACTGACTGAGCCACCCAGACGCCCAAACACACACATTTTGTTTTAAAGATTTATTCAGGGGCGCCTGGGTGGCTCAGTCGTTAAGCATCTGCCTTCGGCTCAGGTCATGATCCCAAGATCCTGGGATTGAGCCCTGCATTGGGCTCCCTGCTCCGCGGGGAGTCTGCTTCTCCTCTCCCACTCCCCCTGCTTGTGTTCCTTCTCTCGCTGTGTCTCTGTTAAATAAATAATAAAATCTTTAAAAAAAAAAAGATTTTATTTATTCATTCGAGAGGGAGAGAGAGCACAAGCAGGGGGAGAGATGGTGACCTTAGCTGAAGGCAGATGCTTAACCATCTGGGCTACGCAGGTATCCCCCACACACTTTTTAATATACTTTTTAAACTAGGTTCTTTTTTTTTTTAAACTAGGTTCTTATTACTAGTATAATACATATTTATTGTAGAACATTAAGATGATACAAATAGGGACGCCTGGGTGACTCAGTTGGGTAAGCGGCTGCCTTTAGCTCAGGTCATGGTCCCAGGGTCCTGGGATCGAGTCCCACATTGGGCTCCTTGCTCAGCAGGAAGCCTGCTTCTCCCTCTGCCTGCTGCTCCCCCTGCTTGTGGTCTCTCTGACCAATAAATAAAATCTTAAAAAAAAAAAAAGATGATACATATAAGTAAAAAGAATATAATACAAATTACCCACTATCCTACCACCAAGATAACCAAAGTTTAACATTCTGGTATAACTAAATCTGTTTTTACAAAAATCAAATCAAGGCTGTGCATGTTTTATTACGTCCCGTTTTCACTTAACAAGATATGATGTCCATCTTTACATGCCCTAAATGCTGTGGTTTTTTGAATGGTAGGCTGATGTTCACAATCATTACCCCCACCCACTCTCAGCTAATTTAGCATTAACTTGTTTCATTTCTTTTCAGGTTCATAAGGATTCCTCACTTCTTCCTCTAACTAATCAAGCTCACTGAGTGCAGCCTGTAGAGGGCAGCAAACCAACATCTTTCTCCCAGCCCCTCTCTGAACTGGGCAGGTTTGAGTGTGGCTGAGATTTGACCCTGAAGAAAGACTTTTTCAAAGCAGCGGCTGCTCTTGATAGGGAAAACTGCCCTCATTTGCTTTTTATCTCACCAGGCAGAAGAAACAGCTTGGGAAATATGTAGGCCAGAACGGTCTCTGGAGTGCTAACCCAGGAATCTCACTAATGTGGGGGTGAGGGGAGAAGAAAATGACTTCATTTGGGGCACCTGGGTGGCTCAGATGGTTAAGCGTCTGCCTTCGGCTCGGGTCATGATCCCAGGGTCCTGGGATCGAGTCCCACATCCGGCTCCCTGCTGGGCAGGGAGCCTGCTTCTCCCTCTGCCTCTGCCTCTCTCTCTCTCTCTCTCTGACTCTCATGAATAGATAAATAAAACATTTAAAAAAAAAACATTAAAATAAAAAAAATTAACCTAAAAAAAATGACTTCATTTATAATTACAAATGGTTAAATGTCTCTAACTGAAACATTTTGATTTCTTTTTAAAGATGAATAATGGTATGAATGAATTTTTTATTAACTAAGGAATAAAGGAACCATATTTTTAATAGCACACCAAGTATGTGGGCTGTACGTTTATATTCTTTTTTTAATCAGCTAAAAGAGAATGGGCTTTATGACATGGTTCTCTTAAGGATTTCTGCTGGATTTCAGCTGCCATAATGAGACACTTGCCTTGAACCTGGTCTGTAGAGAGGAAACAAGTGGGCTCTTAAACTGATTTGTTTCTGCCAAGTAAGGCAGCATTACTGTGTTAGCCAGAGAGAATCACTGTACCAGGCTAAAGCTTTCAGCACAATCTCATCAAAAAGTAAAGCGGATGAAAGAATCACAGCCTATTTTCGATAGTCCTTTGTCTAAAATTAGGGCAAAGCAATACATGTTCATCCTGCACCTGCCTAGAAAGTAAATTTTAGTTAACTGGGATAATCCAGGATCTTGAAACCAACAGAGTTCTTTTCATCTGCACAACTGTACATTTTCCCATAGTCATTAATTCTGAAGAGGTGTAAGGCTGTTGTAAATCTCATTCCAGCTTTCTTGCAGAGGAGGATCCTAAGGTGCTTTGAATCAGATTTGCTCAGTTACCTAAAGTCAGTACCAGTAATTGTATTCAAATCTGGGTCTTTTGGATCTCAAGCTGTTCTCACCCACAAATTTCAGTGGTTACTGACAGATAGTGTATTATACAAAGATACAACCTCTTGGCTTCAGGGGCGCATGGGTGGCTCAGATGGTTAAACATCTGCCTTCAGCTTAGGTCATGATCCCAGGGTCCTGCTATCGAGCCCCGCATCGGGCTCCTGGCTGGCAGGGAGCCTGCTTCTCCATCTGCCTCTCCCCCTATTCATGCTCTCTCTTTCTGTCTGTATCTCTGTGTCTCAAATGAATAAATAAAATCTTAAAAAAAAACAACAACCTCTTGGCTTCAAGTGGCTCACCGAGAATGTGCTCTTTCCTCATCCTTATTCTCTACCACAAAATGTCACAGATTCATGCATGGAATGACAGAATGAGAGCAAATTAAATGCATCCTGCCCACATTTTATTTCGGAGGAAACTAAGATCCAGACTTACTGAAGGCCATACAACATAGTATAAGAGCCAGGACTAGAATCCAAGACTTTTTCCTCCCAGTTCTGTTCTTTTTAAACAACTGCTTCCTATTTGTCTGAGGCTTATGCTTAGAAAGAAGCCTGAAGTAGAATCCAGCAGTACAATTGGCCAAGGAGACCAGGAATGGTTAAGATGCAGTGGGCAGTGGAGAGCAGGTTAGGTTGCCAAGGAAGGAGGCAGGCTCTATCACCTAATGCTGGCACGATTCATGAAACCAAGTCTTCAGGACCTTAGGAATGTTCATTTTGTTCATAGTTTCTCCTGAGGTGGAATTCCTCCCCAAAAATTTATCCCAAGAGGAACTCTGCTATCTCCTCACTTTACATCTTTCAGTTTTTACCAGCAGGGCAGTTCCTAACCCACTATAAGTGCCCTCTGCTGGAATAACAAACTGACTAGTGGATGCTATCAGTTTGTCATTGCCCCGGTTACAGGCTTCTAACTGCATAAGCTCAGCTTTGGGCATGACTTCAACTGCTTCCATGGCTCTGCTCTGCTATCACAGTTTTAGTAAATAGAAGTCACAAAGGCAAACAAGTACATAACACTCAACACCAGTTTCCCACTAACTCATATTCCTTTTTGCAGTGTCATAAATTGAGTATGTCTCTCACCTCTCCCTTAAATAATAGCATTTATTGAGCACACTATATCACAAACACTATGCAAAGTATTTTACAACACATTAGCTCACTTAATAAATTATCCCCGTAAGAAATGCTTGGACACGCATAAGGGTCAGTCTTCAGTGAATGCCAAACTTCCTGAGGATGCATTTAAGGACCAATAGGAAATCCAACACTCCTAGGTGGGGTGACCAACTGTCCCACATTGCCCAGTACTGGGGAAGCTTCCTGGGTTGCAGGACTTTCAGTGCTAAAACCAGGAAGAATTGGTTACCCTGCTCCTAGGAACGGGGTATAATAGTTAATAGTTAATTGGAATAGTTAATCTGAATTAGTTAATTCCAGATACATTGTCCTTCTTGAGATTCAAGATGGTGCTTGGATCCAGATTTTTTATCTAATCTTTAGGTCACGAAACAGATAAATTCCACCTCGTGAAGGGAAAAAAAAAGTTAATCTCATCCAAGAAAGGAGAGTTTTTTTTTCCTTTCTCAATTTATTAGAAAGGAATATAGCATGGAATCAAAACTCTTAGAATATAGACAGACCTGGATCTCCATCCCTTTTTTTTTTTTTAAGATTTTATATATTTATTTGACAGATAGCAAGAGCAGGAACACAAGCAGGGGGAGTGGGAGAGGGAGAGGGAGAGGGAGAAGCAGGCTTCCCATAGAGCAGGGAGCCCGATGCGGGGCTCCATCCCAAGAACCCTGGGATCATGACCTGAGCCAAAGGCAGATGTTTAACGACTGTGCCACCCAGGCGCCCCTCCATCCTGTCTTGCTACTTACTAGTTATGTGAATTTGGACAAGTGGTTAATCTTCAATCTCTTTATAGATGAGGATACTAGTAGCTACCTCACTGGGTTGTTAGGGAAGATTAAGAAAGGTAGCGATGCGGGGCGCCTGGGTGGCTCAGTAGGTTAAGCCACCGTCTTCGGCTCGGGTCATGATCCCAGGGTCCTGGGATTGAGCCCCGCGTCGGGCTCCCTGCTCAGTGGAGAGTCTGCTTCTCCCTCTCCCTCTGCCTGCCTCTCTGCCTACTTGTGCACTCTCTCTCTGTCAAATAAATAAATAAAATCTTTAAAAAAAAAAAAAAGGTAGTGATGCATCCCAAACTCCTAGCACAGTGCCTGGCACATAGTAAGCAAATGTCAGCCATTATTAGCCTAAAACTTTGTCCTCTACCAAGTACTCCTTTAACTAGACTCGCATGGATCTTCTCCAGGGCTACATTTCCTTTTTGTGTACCTTTTTAAAAAGATTACAAAAGCCAAATCTTGCTTGATATAATAAAGCCTTTCTAAAGAAAATAAAGAGTATCCTTCCCTCTCCTTCCCCTTGGGAAAATAGTATTTATGGAACATTTAGCATACAACAAGCACTGTAGGAAGCATTTTACAAGGCGTTGGCTCACCTAATTCCCACAACCCTATGATCTGCACACTATATTATTTCTTTTGAAAGATGAGGATCCTGAAGCTTGGAGATTTTATGTAATTAGTCCAAGGTCACCTGGGGTGACCAGGCCAGTAATCAAAGCCAGTCCATCCAGTTCTGAACTCCCTTTTTTAATGATCTATAGAAGCCCAGTGGGGTAACTCCGCAATTGCACTTTGGGAGGGAAGAATGGCAAGACTCAAGAAACCTCTTGAGGTGACCCCAACTAGGTCCTGAGGGATGAACAGGCAAGCACCAGGCAGGGAAAGGGAGAGCATTCCAACCGGAGGTCAGAGCTACAAATCCCTCCACCTTTTGTTTCCCCTCTGTGAAAGTGGGGACTTGGGGCGCAGAAGCCCTTGGCTCGCCCAACAGCCACTCGCCTCTCTCCTCGCGACAGTTTGACTCCCTGCACCCCAGCTTCCCGGCCCCCTCGTCCCTTTCCGGGATGGGAGCCCTGGAGGAGCTACCGACCGGAAGCTGGCAGGGGCCTGGGGGCGGCGGGGCGTGTGTGAGGCCAAGACATCCAGACGGGCACGCGCACCGCAGGAAGGTGGGCCCCAACGTCATACCCACGTGAGCTCACTCTTTTTTCACACTCGACCCGCCCACTCTTTCCTTCCCGCAGGAGCCTGACCCTGGAGAACTGCACACCGAGGACCCAGGAAGCCGCGCACGGAGCCATCGCCGCCACCTCACTCTGACGCCGGCTGGAGCAACCGTTACCAACCACTGCGCCTGCGCCAGCTCGGGCCGTCGCGCGAGGGGGCGGGGCCAGAGCCCGGGAGGCGCCGAGGTTGCCCAGGGGCTGGGCCGCTTTTCACCAGTTAAAAAAAAAAAAAAGGGACCCGGGGACCACGTGTTCAAAAGATACCCAATCACGTTTCCTACTCTGAAATCCCTGCAGGCCGAGGAAATGACTGGGTTGGGCTCAGGACCACGTGATCTGAAAAGGTAAATATAGCCACGTGGTTTTTCCTCAACTGCAGCAAACCTTGGCGCCAAGATGTACCTTCGTTGAACAATTACTTAATGAGCCTGTGCGGTGTGCAAAGCACTGTGAAGATACTGTGGCTGCTGGGATGTAATCGCTACTTCAGAATACTCACAATTCAGTTTATTTATTCATTTAAATCTCAGCCACTGTAAAAAAAATAAATAAATAAATAAATAAATCTCAGCCACTGTACTAGTGTTTCCCATATTCCATTTCCTTTAATGAGCACCCATCAGATGCTCATTGAAATATTGTTAAAGGGGGGCGCCTGGATGGCTCAGTCGTTGGGCATCTGCCTTCCGCTAGGGTCATGATCCCGGAGTCCTGGGATCCAGCCCCATATGGGGCTCCCTGCTTGGTGGGGAGCCTGCTTCTCCCGCTCCCTCTGCTGCTCCCCCTGCTTGTGCTTTCTCTTGCTGTAGGATGAGTGAATAAAATATTTTTTAAAGATTTTTTTTTTATTTTGGGGGCGCCTGGGTGGCTCAGTCAGTTAAGCGGCTATCTTGGGCTCAGGTCATGATCCCAGGGTCCTGGGATCCAGCCCGGCATCGGGCATCGGGCTCCATGCTCTGCGGGAAGCCTACCTCTCTCTCTCCCACTCCCCCTACTTGTGTTCCCTCTCTCGCTGTCTCTCTCTCTGTCAAAACACAAGCAGGGAGACTGGGAGAGGGAGAAGCAGGCTTCCCTCAGAGCTCGGAGCCCTACTGGGGCTCGCCCAGGACCATGACCTGAGCTGAAGGCAGACACTTTTTTTTTTTTAAAGATTTTATTTATTTATTTGACAGAGAAAGACACAGCGAGAGAGGGAACACAAACAGGGGGAGTGGGAGAGGGAGAAGCAGGCTTCCCGCGGAGCAGGGAGCCCGATGTGGGGCTCGATCCCAGGACCCTGGGATCATGACCTGAGCCGAAGGCAGACTGAGCCACCCAGGCGCCCCTGAAGACAGACACTTAACCCACTGAGCCACCCAGGAGCCCCTGATTGAATAAAATCTTTAAAAAAACATTATTGAAGGGATTAGTTTTCTCTCTCCCCCAGCCCGGGGATAATGAAAAAGAGGTAGGTTTTTACCTCAGAAGATATTTATGCATTTCAATCTGGCACAGGAAATAATCAGTTATTGTTAATCATTCAGGTCTTATGGTGTTCACTCCCTAGAAATATCCCTCTAATTCAACTTCCAAGGCTAGAAGGAATGATGCTCACAAAGAACTAAGAAGAGACTTAGAGACACAGACAGAGAATAAAACAGTCTCCAAACCTGAGGCCTTTCAACAAAGTGCTTTATTGGAGGAGACAGGGTAAGGTGAAGGCCATGAAGTCCATGGGGATGATGCTTTCCAGGGGGGATACTCAATCACTTACAGTATTTCTTGGTGTTCAGGTTCTTGTGCTCTTTGTTATAGGGGGCCTTTGAAAAGCAGATGGCAGCCTTGCGGTCGCAGTTGCAGATGAAGGCCTGGCACTTTTTGTTTTTGGCTGGAAAAGAGCAAGAGGAGAGGACTGAGCCAAGGTAGATCCTGCTTTGTCCAGTCTGGGGGCGGGAAGAATTAGCTGGAATAATCTCATAGCCATTCTATTGATACAAATTTAGGGTTGATAGATTTAACAAATAAAAATACCAGACTATCAGATAAACAATAAATGCAATGTTTGGAATGTAGAATAAAAAAATGTTCATTGTCTATCTGAAAGTCAAATTTAATTGGGCAACGTGTGTATAATCTGGCAATCCTACGCGTGATGGATGCCTTTTGGGAAGTCCTATTTGACTTAAAATGAGCTTTTGGGGCACCTGGGTGGCTCAGTCAATTAAGCATCTGCCTTTGACTCAGGTCGTAATCCCAGGGTCCTGGGATGGAGCCCCACGTCGGGCTCCCTGCTCAGCAGGGAGCTTCCTTCTCCCTCTGCCCCTCCCCCTACTTGTGCTCTCGCTCTCAAATAAATAAAATCTTTTAAAAAATGAGCTCTTAAAACTCATATAGCTATAGATCTCTGATAATGTAGGCAAGCAACTTTAAAGCAATATGGAAAACACTAAAACATATACTCAAGGCAGCAAAATATTGTACATTTCACCTTAGTGAAATTTAGCAAGGCAATTTCTCTACTTTATAGCACATATTTAAAAAATTACAGAATGTTCTTACAGTAGAATATTATACAGATATTTAAAATAATTAAGTATACCCATATGTGGAAATGTTTCCAAGATATTTTACTGAAGGAAAATGAAGGGCAATATATCCAACTGGTTATTTTGGGAGGTAGGATTATAGGCATCTTCTCCTTTCTATGATACACTTCTGAAGAGTTTGAAATTACATTACTTTGGCCTTGTTTACCTTTTTAACCAAAAGAAACAACAACAATAACTTTTAAAATGAGTTTCAATTTTATTCCCCATAATTTAATTATGTACCTCTACTTATATTCAGTAATCTTTTATTTTATTAAAAGATTTTATTTATTTGTCAGATTGAGGGAGAGAGTGAGTCAAAGAGCACAAGCAGGGGGAGCGGCAGGCAGAGGGAGAAGCAGGCTCCCCGCTGAGCAAAGAGCTGGATGTGGGACTCGATCCCAGGACCCCGGGATCATGACCCCAGCTGAAGGCAGATGCTTAACCGACTGAGCCATCCAGGTGTCCCTAAATAAAATCTTAAAAAAAAAATAAAGTCCTAGACCGAGACTTCAGGTGGAAAGTGTTTCAGGCAGAAGGAACAAAGGACTTGAGGTGGGCACATACCCACGATTACAATGATATAAACCTTATTCCAAGGATAAGCGCAAATGTACATGGAGCTACAAAATTGTTTGTGCCTCAGGATGGTGGGATTCCTGGTAATTTTTTTCTTGGCCTCCTGGATTTGAATTGTGGTTATTCCAAGATTGTATGTACAGTTTTGAAAAATGGGACCCGTCTGTGGGTGCATAGTAGAGAGTAGTGCAAATCCAGATGCTGGCCTAGCATGACAATACCCTTCACCTCTCTGAATTGTCTGCTCTTCAGAACTACCTTCCTGGATGGACATACTTCACCAGAAGCTCTGCATAACTTAGTGGTTAAGACCAGAACCTTCGATATCAGAAACAGCTGAGTTCAAATGCTGGCCCTACCGCTTAGAAGCTGTGTGATTTGGGGCAAGTAGCTATTTTGAGTCTCAGCTTCCTCACCTGTAAAATGGGGTTATTAAAACCTATCTCATATATATGCTTAGCCTAGTACCTGGGAGGTAATAAGAAACTCATAAATGGTAGTTCTAAGCTCTTTTTTATGAAATAATGAAGCTGTATAGCACGGCAGTTAAGAGCAGAGACTTTGGAGTCATATAGACCTGCGCTCAAAACCAAATACCACCATGTATGAGCTGTGTGCCCCATGGCAATTGGCTCAGCCTTCTGAGCCTTCGTTTTGTCATCAGTTAAATGGGTATAATAATACTACCGATCGCCTAGGGTTGTTGCCAGGATTCAAGGAGGCACAGCCTGGCACCAAGGAAGTGATTGATAAATGGTGGATATCATGACTATTATTTCCTCCCCTGTCTATTGAGGGTTGACAAGCCAACAAGAGACTAAACATACCACTGCAGGTGATCTCAGAACCAGAGCATGAGTATGAGTAGGTTTTGGTGTAGGGGTTGTCCAGGAGGAATTTACAGCTGTCCAGTTTCTTGGCTTCTGAGTAGCAGTTGTCGTGCGTCTGGCAACACCTGGAGAAGGGCAAGGAAGCAGGTCGGCCTCGGGAACAGGTAGGGATGACTTAGCTGACATGCTCCGGAAGATATTGGTCCTGTGCCTTGAAAAAACTTAAGTCCTTCATGTTTATTTATGGCGATTTAAAAATGGTGGCAGGGATATAGTGTACAATCATATATTCTGAAGATGCAGTGAGAGAGTCTTAACCACTGCAGTTAGAGGACAACTGAATCTTCACGGTGGTGTCTTGTGTTGCGACGTTCTGCCACTAGAGGGCAGCAGCACCCGCTACTACTTAAATCTCCAACCTTTCGCTTTTTCCTTCTGATAGAGCATTGGATTCAGGGTCCTCTTGGAGCATGTTTGTTTGTGACAAGAGGTGAAAATATGTTATCTTTAGCAAATATGCAAATCCCCTTTCTGTGCTTCCTCGTGAGATCCTTGGCTTGTGCCCTCCCCCCACCCCACGGTCACTCTGCCTTCCCTGCTGATCGATCACTCACTTGTCCAGTTCATCCACAGGGGTGCCGGATCCACCCAGGCCACAGTAGCAGCCGTAGTCGTTGTACTCCTTAAAGGGGTTACTCCCGTGTATCGTGCACTTGATCATGTTGCGGAACTGCCACACTGCCCGCGGACTGATGCCCTTATAGGCAGCGGCCACTGCAGGAAAACACAGCCAGAGTTTAAATACGTCCTGATTAGCTCTGCCAGAGCCCAGGAGCCCCGCTCACTGCTTGCCTGCTCTCTGGCCCCATGCTGCCCCCCGCACCCCACCAGCTGCCTCCTCGGAAGAGAGCTGGACGCAGGAACCTGGTAATGTGAGTAGGGATTTTTTTCTTTTCGTAAAACGTTTAAAAAAATAATTTGTTATTGAGATAAAGTTCACATAACATAAAATTCACCATTTAACCACTTAAAATGTACATTTCAGTGGTTTTTAGTATACTCACAGAGTTTGGAACCATCACCACTCATTCCATAACATTTTCATCACCCCCAAAAGAACACCTTGTACACATTAGCGATTGTTCCCCGTCTCCCCTCTAGCAACCCCCAAAATGCTTTCTGTCTGTATGGATTTGCCTCTTCTGAACACTTCATGTAAATGAAATCATACATGTGGCCTCTTGTGATTGGCTTCTTTCACTTAGCATAATGTCTTTGAGGTTCATCCACATTGTACCATATAACAGTACTTCATTCCTTTTTATAACTGAATAGTATTCCACTGTATGGACAGACCCACATTTTGTTTATCCACTCATCACATGATGGACGTCTGGGTTTATAATTTTTGGCTCTTATGAATAGTGCTGCTATGAACAGTTGCATCCTAGTTTTTGTGTGAACATATGTTTTCAGTGGGGTCCCCATTATTTATCCAACAAATATTTATTGAGCACCTACAATGGCCCAGTCACTGCCCTAGGAACTGGAGATACATCAGCGAGCAAATAGAAAATCTATAACGTCATTGAACTTATGTCCTAGTTGGGGGAGAAAACCAATAAGCAATAAATGAAATAAATAAGGGAATTGGATATTGTGTTAGAGGGTGGAAAAATTGGAACATGGTAAGTGGGATCTAAAATGGGTTAGGTGAGAGGGGCGCCTGGGTGGCTCAGTCGTTAAGCGTCTGCCTTCAGCTCAGGTCATGATCCCAGGGTCCTGGGATCAGGATCGAGCCCCGCATCGGGCTCCCTGCTCAGTGGAGAGCCTGCTTCTCCCTCTCCCTCTGCCCCTGCTTATATTTCCTCTCTCGGTGTCTCTCTCTCTAATAAGTAGATAAAATCTTAAAATAAAATAAAATAATAAAATAAAATGGGTTAGGTGGGGAATGGCGGGGTTGAGATGGGGCAGGAGTATAAGGAGTAGTCAGGAGAACTGGGTGGCCTACCATCCTCAACAGGACAAGCTATTTTCTGCCTCAGGGCCCGTGTACCTGTTGTTTACTCTGCCCGGCATGCTTATCATCTCACTTTTCAAAAAGCTGGAGGATCTTGGTTTAAATGCCACCTCCTCAGGGCACCAGGATCATGGGATTGAGCCCCGCATCGGGCTCCACACTCAGTATGGAGTCTGTTTGGGATTCTCTCTCCCTCTCCCTCTGCCTCTCCCCCTGCTTTCTCACTCTCTCTCTCTCAAATAAATAAATCTTAAAAAAAAAAAATGCCACCTCCTCTTTCTTGACCACCCAAGCCAAGTGGCTCTTCTGCTATCACTTTTCTTTATGTTCTTTGCTTCCTCGTACCTCTAGCAGTCTGTATCCATCTATTTATTTAATGCTTCCCACTCACTGGACCATAAACTCAAGGCCTCAGGGCTTTTATTCCCCAGGGCCTGATGCATAGTAGGCGCTCCGTAAGTATATGATGAGTTATATGAATGAAATAATCAACACACCAATTAAAGAAAGTACCCGGCACATAGTAGGTGCTCAATAAATATCTAATGAATATGTTTTTAAGAAGTCTGCTTGTAACACAAGGTTCGGCACAGCAGACTCAGGAAGCAGGACCCCTTCACCTCATTTTCAGAGCCATAGCCTGTGAAATTTGGTGCCCTAAAGAGAAGAGGGCACTATATGATTTTGGGGTCCCCTTCAATTGGCTGCCAGTATCGTCTCTTTGCCCCACACCTTGCCCTTTCTTCCTTTGATCTGTTGTGCACACTGGAGCTGCTCCATATGTTTAAACCCCAGGGCAGGGGTACCTGGGTGGCTCAGTCGGTTAAGCGTTCCAACTCTTGGTTTTGGCTCACGTCATGATCTCAGGGTTATGAGATTGAGCCCCGTGCTCAGGGTGGAGTCTGCTTAGGTTTCTCTCTCTCTCTGCCCCTCCCCCTCAAATAAATAAATAAATCTTAAAAAACAATTAAACCCCAGGGCAAAGTAAGGGTGGCAGCTGGTCACTCTCCCCTCTGAGCAGCCTTCATGCTGGCAGCAGACAGGAGTGGCCTGGCCACCTTGGCCCATCTCCACACCTCCCTCCTGCCTCCCTGTTTTCTCTGTCTCTGATCCAGCCAGCTCTGCTCTTTGCACAGGCCAGACCTGCACACAGCTCTTCTCATGTGTGCGCCTGTGTATGTGTGCATGTTTGTGTGTGTGTGTGTGTGTGTGTGTCTGTTGCCTAGGCAAGGAGCACTGGCTTTTTCATCTATGAGTCCTCAGTCTCAACCCAGAGCCTGATACCTCGGAGCCTCTGATACATCAATGTGGAATGAATGAAAGAATGATGAATGAATGAGGTGGGATCTGAATCCCAATGTATCCGATTCCATTCATTCATTCAATAAATGGCGCCAATGGCTCTATCCTTGCGCTCATGGAACCCATGCTTCTGTGAGGGTGGAGAATAAAAAGGAAATGAATTGGGGCACCTGGCTAGCTCAGTTGGTAGAGCATGAAGCTCTTGATCTCAGGGTCTTGAGTTCAAGCCCCACGTTGGGGTAGAGTTTACTTAAAAATGAATAAATAATTAGTTTAATTTAATTAAAGCTTTAAAAAGAGGAACTGAATCAACAAGAAATAAGATACAGATTGCAGGCAAAGGTAGGTGCTGGGAAGACCCTGTACCAAGGCCGCACGGTAGACAGAAAGGAGAGAGGTCTCTCTTCGTTCAGGTGGGCTGGTAGGCCCTTCTGAGAGGGATCATCTGAGTTCAGACCTAAGGCTGAAAAGGCGCCAACTGTGGGGGGACTTGAGGGAACCCCAGCATGGGTGCTCTTAAGCCCGATAGAGAGCCCTGGGTGAAGGCTCCAGATCCAGCCAGCCCTGTTAGCTGTGGCCCCCAATCCCGAGGAGTGAGATCTTAGCACCGAAGGGATGGGACTGGGGAGTCTTGCCTACCTGTGAGTAGAGCAGCCAGTACAAGGAATTTCATTTCGTTTTCAAGTTGCTGAGCAAGAGAAATGACTGTCTTAATGGCCTCCTGCTTTATACCTACGCTATGTCCCTGAGATAAGGCTGTAGTGTTTGCTTTGCTCCAAACCTGCTCTGAGTTGGCCTTGACACTGTGGCAGGAATAACCTTTACCAACAAGCAAGCCCTATCAGCAAGGGATCTTGGAAGTGGTGTATGTATTTTCATTAGCACCTTTTAATGGAAAGGATTATTTCTGGAGGTTGCACGGCTTGGAACCTTGACCCTCACCCCACCCCCTTTGCACTCAGCCTAATTCTGTCATTGCCTCCACGCCTTCTCATGGGCCTGGGTCTCAGCTGTGGGTCTTAGTGAGTAGTCCCTACCAATCATGCATTTGGCGGATGAGTAAACAGGTTCAGAGAGGTGAGGTTGACTTGCCTGAGGTCACACAGCCAGCAAATGGCAGAGCAGGGGCCCAAACTTAGGCATGTCTGATTCTTTTTTTTTTTTAATTTTTTTTTTATTAGGCATGTCTAATTCTAAGGCACGTGTTTTATTTTTCCCCACCACATTAATGCTGCCCCCTCCCCCATTCCCCAGTGAGGGTTTGTAAGGGGCTTTGGAGTTCCAAAGGCTTGGATCTGACTTGTAGAATAAAAAAAATAAAAAAATAAATAAGGGGGCACCTGGGTGGCTCAGAAGTTAAGTGTCTGCCTTCTGCTCCGGTCATGATCCCAGGCTCAGCCTGAGGAGAAGCTGGAAGTGACTACACCCTGACGTGAACCCATACCTGCCTCTTCCCACTGAACCCTTTCCCTCCACCCTGGCATGGTTATGCCATGAGTCAGTACAGAATCCAGTGGCCTAATCCTAACCCGGTGGCTTCTGCTCAAGCATTCCAGGATTCCAGCTCTCTCTACTTTTCCCTTGGGCGTGCACCAGGGCCAAAAAAGAAGAAATCCATCTGGAAGGGCTCCCATGTTTTGTCCCAAACCAGGAGCCCCAGGAAAATTCCTTCAGCTAATGAAATAACACTGAAACAGCATTTAGTAAGCAGATGGGGAAACTGAGGCCCAGAAAGGGCAAGCGATTTATTTGCTTGGGCCTGACTCTGCCTTCATTCAGCCTGGGATCATTTCAAGTCATCCAACTCTTCATATGTGTCTGAGGTTTCTACATCTGTCCAATATTGTAGCCATTAGCCCCCTGTGGCTACCTAAATCCATTACAATTAAATAATATATATATATATATTTTATGATAATTTTTTTAATTTTATTTATTTATTTCAGAGAGAGAGAGAATGAGAGAGAGAAAGCACAAGAGGGAAGAGGGTCAGAGGGAGAAGCAGACTCCCTGCCGAGCAGGGAGCCCGATGTGGGACTCGATCCCGGGACTCCAGGATCATGACCTGAGCCGAAGGCAGTCGCTTAACCAACTGAGCCACCCAGGCACCCTTAAATAATATATTTTTTAAAGATTTTATTTATTCATTTGACAGAGAGAGACAGAGCAAGAGAGGGAACACAAGCAAGGGGAGTAAGGGAGGGAGAGGCAAGTCTCCCACGGAGCAGGGAGCCCGACGTGGGGCTCGATCCCAGGACCCTGGGACCATGACCTGAGCTGAAGGCAGACACTTAACCACCCAGGTGCCCCACAATTAAATAATATTAAAAATTAGTTTCTCAGTCCCACTAGCCACTTTTCAAGTGTTCAGTAGCTACATGTGGCTAGTGGCCACTGTGACTCACAGATATAGAATGTTTCCATCATCCCAGAGGGTTCTATTGGACAGTGCTGCTTGGCTGTCAGACACTCAGTGCCCACCAAGAGGTGGGTGGAGGCTGGGAGAGCCTTGGGGGAGAAAGTAAGGTTAGCTCAGGACCCCACATCAGCCTGATGAAAGGGTCTTCCCCTTTAGCCTCCACAATGGGTGATGGCTGCCCAAGGAAAGGGAAGACATGGCCAACAAAATGCTAAGTCCCTCTTGTGTGGGTTCTCGGGGGTCAGAATGAAACAGAGGAACTGGCACTGCTCCTGTTGGGTCTGAGGAAAGTGGAGAAGCTGGTGCTACGAAATCCTCTAAGGCTAGTAGTATTAAGTCCCATTTCCTGAGCACTAACTCTATTCCAGTTCCCATGCTAAGAACCTGGTATAAACGTCCAAGGTGGGTCCAGTTACAAAACTCCATTTTGCAGAGAAGACGATCAGAGAGGTTAAGAGACTGCCCAAGTGTCACATAGCAGGACCAAGATGTGAGTTGGATCTCGTGCTTATGATACCACGATATCACCTCATGACAGGGACTCGTAGTGGTGGGTGAGAGTGCTTGAGGCCCCCTGAGGCCAGACAGAGGGTTGGTCCTGTCTACTTCCCTCCTTTTCTCCTCCCTCCACCAGCCGGAGGCTTTCCACAAAGGCCGGCTGAACACATTCCCATGCGCATTTCGTGCTGGGGCTTAGGCAAAGCCCCTGGTTGGGGAGGGGGTCAGGCTACTACCAGAACCCTCTTCCCCTAGAGAGAGATGTGCGAGATATAACAATCCAAACCTCTGCAGGTGGCAGAGGAATGCACCCTGCAGGCACCAAGTACCCCGCCAGGCCGTACACTCTTTGTACCATGACCTTAGGCTGCCCCAGACTCATGCACAGGTGTGTACCACACAGCTTCTCCCAGCCTGGGAAGAACACACCCTCCAGTGGAAAGAACAGCTAAGGATAGCTTCTTGGCTCCTTCAGGTGACTGCGTACCCACACTCCAGCAAGGTCACACCTGCCCCGCCCTTGAAAGACAAGGCTCTTACTATCAGGAAATGCTTAAAAGCAGTTACTGGCTACCACGTGCTGAGAGCTTCACGTGCATGGCTTTCTGGCCTAGCGACAATCTTCTGACATAGTTATGCTTGTTGTCACCATCTTCCCCTTTTTTACAGATGGTGACACAGGTTCAGAGAGCTTAAGTCACGGGCTCAAAGTCACACAGCTAGAAAGTGGTAGGGCTGGGATTGGAACCTGTGCGTACCTGCCTCATAGTCCTGAACCCTCTTCAACAACAACAACAACAACAAAACAGCAACAGCAGCAAACACTCCTTGAGCCCTGGGCCCGGAAAGATCCTAAGAGCTTTACGCAGGAGTCCCTATGATTAAGGACTATTACAGATGAACACATTGAGGCCGTATACCAAAGTATCCAAACCTTTTTTCCCATAGCCAAACCATCCAGCGAAGGAGTTCTTTATGTATTCCAGTTAGTAACTTCTTATCAGATCGATCATTTGCAAATATCTTCTCCCATTTCGTAGGTCACTTTTCACTTTGTTGTGTCCCTCCCCTTTTTCTTTCTAATTTTTAATTTATTCCTTTGGGAGAGAGAGAGAGCACAAGCTGGGGGCGGGGGTGGACGGTCAGAGGGAGAAGCAGGCTCCCCAAAGAGCAGGGAGCCCAATGTGGGGCTCGATCCCAGGACCCCAGGATCATGACCTGAGCTGGAGGCAGATGCTTTAACCGACTGAGCCCCTGTTGTGTCCTTTTAAGCATGAACATTTTTCAGTTTGATATAGTCCTATTTGTCTATTTTTGCTTTTGTTGCCTATGCTTTTGGTGTCATATCTAAGAAATCATTACCAACTCCAATAGCATGAAGCTTTTCCTCTATGCTTTCTTCTAGGAGTTTTGTAGTTTTAGGTCTCACATTTGGGTTTTTAATCCATTTTGAACTTTTTTTTTTAAGTAAACTCTAACCCATATGGGACTTGAACTCGTGACCCCAAGATCAAGAGTCACATGCTCTAGGGGCATGTGGCTGGCTCACTCAGTGGAGCACGCGACTCTTGATCTCGGCGGGGTGGGAGGAGGTACTGAGTTCAGAGCCCATGCTGGCTGTAGAGATTATGGGAGATTACTTAAATTAAAAAAAAAAAAAAGTCACATGCTCTGCCGACTGAGCCAGTCAGGTGCCCCTGAGCTCATTTTTTGTAGATGGCATAGGATAAGGGTCCAACTTCATTCTTTTGCATGTGGATATCTAATTTTTCCAACACAATTTGTTGAAGACATTGTCCTTTCCACATTGAATGACCTTGGCACCCTTGTCGGAGATCATTTGCCCATGTAAGTGAGGGTTTATTTCTGGGCTCTCTATTCTATTCCACTGGTCTGTGTCTGTCTGTATGCCTGTACCTCAGTGTTTTGATTACTGTAGTTTGCAATATGTTTTTGTTTGTTTTACTTTGTAATATGTTTTGAAATCAAGAAGTGTGAATCCTCCAACTTTTTCTTTTTTTTTTTTTTTTTTAGATTTTATTTATTTATTTGTCAGGGAGAGAGAGCACAAGCAGGGGGAGTGGGAGAGGGAGAAGCAGGCTCTCCACTGAGCAGGGAGCCCGATGCGGGCCTCGATCCCAGGACCTCGGGATCATGACCTGAGCCGAAGACAGACACTTAACCAACTGAGCCACCCAGTTGTCCCTGTAAAGATTTTATTTTTAAGTAATCTCTACATACAATGTGGGGCTCGAACTTAAAACCCTGAGATCAAGAGGCACATGCTCCACCTACTAAGCCTGCCAGGTGCCCCAGTGTTTTACTATTTTTTTTTTAAAGATTTTGTTTATTTATTTGAGAGAGGGAGGGCAAGCTGGGGGAGAGGCAGAGGGAGAGAGAGAAGCAGGCTCCCCGCTGAGCAGGGAGCTCAATGCAGGGGCTCGATCCCAGGACCCCGGGATCATGACCTGAGCCAAAGGCGGACGCTTAACCAATTGACCCACCCAGGCACCCCAGTGTTTTATTATTTTTGATGCTACTGTAATTGGAAATGTTTTCTTAATTTCCTTTTCCAATTATTCATTGTTAACGTGTAGAAAAATACTTGATTTTTGAGTGTTGATTTTATAGATTGCAACTTTACTAAATTTATTAATTCTAACAGTTTTTTTTGTGGACTCTTTCCTTTTTTAAAACTTATTTATTTTTAGATTTTATTTATTTATTTATTTTTGCAAGAGAGAGAGAGAAAGGAGAGTGTACAAGCAGGGGGAGGGGCAGAGGGAGAAGCAGACTCCCCACTCAGCTGGGAGCCCGATAAGGGACTCCATCACAGGACCCTGGGCTCATGAACTGAGCCAAAGGCAGACGCTTAACTGACTGAGCCACCCAGGAGCCCCTATTTTATATTAGAGACAGAGAAAGAAAGCAGGCAGAGGGGCAGAGGGAGAAGGAGAGAATCCCAAGCAGACTCCCTGCTGTGGGCAGAGCCTGACATGGGGCTCAATCCCACAACCTGACCCGAAATCAAGAGTCAGATGCTTAACCGACTGAACCACCCAGGCACCCCTCTTTGGGGTTTTCTGCATATAAGATCATGTCATCTGTGAACGGAGATAAGTTTACTTCTTCCTTTCCAATTTGGATGGCTTTTATTTCTTTTTCTTGCCTCATTACTCTGGCTAGGACTTCCAATACTATGTTGAATAGAAGCAGCCAGAGTGGACATCCTTGCCTTGCTCCTAATTTAAGAGGAAAAGCTTTGAGTATGAATTCTTTTTAAGATTTTATTATTTTTTCTTAAGTGGGCTCCACGCTGGGCTTGAACTCACGACCCCCAGATCAAGACCCAAGGTGAGATCAAGAGTCAGATGCCTAACCGACTGAGCCACTCAGGTGCCCCTTAAGATTAATAAAATAAGATTAATAAAAATATTTTTTAAGTTTTTATTTATTTATTTGACAGAGAGAGACACAGTGAGAGAGGGAATACAAGCAAGGGGAGTGGGAGAGGGAGAAGCAGGTCCCCCGCCGATCAGGGAGCCCGATGAATGGCTCCATCCCAGGACCCTGGGATCATGACCTGAGCCAAAGGCAGACACCCAACAACTGAGTCACCCAGGCGCCCCTTAAGATTTTATTTTTAAGCGCTCTCTACATCCATCGTGGGACTTGGACTCACAACTCTGAGATCAGGAGTCGTATGCTCCATACACTGAGCCAGCCAGGCGTCCCTAGTATAAATTTTTTAAAACATAACTATAATGCCATGATCATACTTAATAAAAATAACAATTTTTTAGTGTTATCTAATACTCAGACCATTTTTGGAGACCTTTGAGTGTCTCAAAACGCTATTTTTTTTTTGCACTTAGTTTTTCCAAATTATATCCAAATAAGTTACACCTATTTTTATACATGAATCAAATATTGTATGAAAGAAGAAAAATAAAGAAAAACAAAACAACTATGAGATCAGAAGCACCCAGTTTGGAAGTCCCACCTTGCCACTCAGCAGCTGTGTGACTCTAGGTGAGATACTTCACATTTCTGAGCTTCTGTTTCCCCCTGTGTCGGATGTAAGAGTTGGGGGGATTAGTGTGATCAGCACAGAGAGCACTGAGCCCCTTGTGTGGCCTGTTGGGAGGTTTCCAGAAGGCCTTAGGTAACACCGGGCTGGGTTTAACTTAGCAGAGGTCTCCCTAAGGTGCTGATTCCCATCCCTCCTCTTACCAAACTGTGTCTCCAGTTGCATCTGAGCTCAGCTGAGACTATTTCTCAAACTGAGCACAACCACCAAGGAAGCTGATCTTCCTCAAAGCCCACGTCTTCAGGAATCCAGGAGCTCCTCCAAACACCCCCTCCCCTCACCCCTTTCTCCATCCAGCCCCATTACGAGCCATACCCTTCTTTCAACCTAAAACATTCTGGTCCTCGTCCAGCATCTCTTGCCTCCATGCTCACAGCAGCCTCCTCAATATCTCCCTGCTCCCTCCACAGGGTCCTCCCTCAGATCTGTTCCCCATTGTATTTCCAATGCATACCTCATTCATCACTCTCCCACCCCACTGCCTAACACCCTTCATACCTTCCCAGTGGCTCTATATAAGAAACAAAACCAGGGATGCCTGGGTGGCTCAGATGGTTAAGCATCTGCCTTCGGCTCAAGTCATAATCCCAGGGTCCCAGGATCGAGTCCCACATTGGGCTCCCTGAGCAGGGAGCCTCCTTCTCCCTCTGCCTCTTCCCTCTGCTCTTGCTCTCTCTCTCTCTCTCACACACACACACACAAATAAATAAATAAATTCTTAAAACGAAAACAAAACCAGCCTAGAGACTCATCTGCCCCTACCAACCTCTCAATGTGGAGTGGGGTGGGATACCTTCTACTCCAGCCCCAATGGCCTTCTTTGAGCTCATGATTAAAGGCTTCATGTTTCTCCCCATTTCAAGGCTTTTGCACCTGCTGGTCTCTCCTCCTGGTATGCTCCTCCCACTGCACTTCCTAATTACTCTTCCTTCTTTCTTCCCTTCCCCCTTCCCTTTTCTTCTCAGTAATCTCTACGTCCAACATGGGGCTTGAACTTGCAACCTGAAGATCAAGAGTCCAAGATAAAGAGTTGTATGCTCTACCAAATGAGCCATCCAGGTGCCCCTTACTCTTCTTTCAGATCCCAGTTGACCTTGACCCCCCCCATACACACACCCATACTAAATCAGTGCTTTAAGGTGACCAGTTGTCCTGGTTTTCCAGGGAATGAAGGGTTCTTGGGACTTGGAACTTCCTGTTTGCAAAGCAGGATGAGTTGGTCACCCTATTAGTGCCTAACACATGGTCTTGCACAGAGTGGATGCTAAGGGAATCTTTGTTGAGTGAATGTGTGAACCGCAGCGTTGGCCCCACTCAGGAGGGGGCAGCTGCTGCTGAGCTCTGATCACACATTTCCAGGCATCTGGGGCAGTCCGATATTAATAGTAATTACTGTTCACCAAGCACTTACTCTCTGCCTTGCCTGGTGTTGAGTCCTCTGTGTTCGCCCTCACATTTAATTCTCAATCACCCAAGTTACAGGTAGCACTCTCTTTTTATTGAGGTGAAATTCCTATAACATAAAATTAACCATTTTATGTATTTTTTTAAGATTATTTATTTATTTATTTGACAGAGAGAGAGAGGGAACACAAGCAGGGGGAGCGAGAGAGGGAGAAGCAGACTCCCCGCCAAGCAGGGAGCCCGATGCGGGGCTCGATCCCAGGACCCCGGGATCATGACCTGAGCCGAAGGCAGACCTTAACGACTGAGCCACCCAGGCGCCCCAAAATTAACCATTTTAAAGCAAACCATTCGGTGGCATTTAGTACGTTCCCAGTGTTGTGCTGCCATTGCCTCTGGTTCCAAAACACATTTAAGACCTCAGAGGCCAGCCTTTAATCATTAAGCAGTTACTCCCCCTCCCCCCCTCCCCTCCAGCCCCTCCCAATCCGTTGTCTCTCTCTGTAGATTCACCTCTTCTGGATATTTCGTATAAATGGAATCTTACAATATGTGGCCTTTTACGTAAGTCTGGCTTCTTTATCCTTCTCCTTTGACACATGAGGAAATTGAGGCTCAGGGAGGTTGAGGAGCTGGTTCAATGTCCTTCAGCCAGGAAGGGGAAGAGCTGGGTGTTGGAATCCCCACATCTGACCATTTGGCTACACCCATACCCTGACTTCGGCCAATTTCCCCCACCTTACTCTGTTAAGATTCTCTGAGTTCGAGGCAAACCAGAGCAAAGGGTCCATGTTAGGTTTTTGTTTGTTTTAAATATTGGACCATAGCAATAATAACTAATATTTACTTATATCTTTTATTTTATTTTATTTTTTTAAGATTTTATTTATTTATTTGACAGAGAGAGACACAGCGAGAGAGGGAACACAAGCAGGGGGAGTGGGAGAGGGAGAAGCAGGCTTCCCGTGGAGCAGGGAGCCCGATGCGGGGCTCGATCCCAGGACCCCGGGAACATGACCTGGGCCGAAGGCAGACACTCAATGGACTGAGCCACCCAGGTGTCCTGGGAGAGAGAGAATCTTAAGCAGGCTCCATGCTCAGCACAGAGCCTGTCACAGGGCTCAATTTTATGACCCTGAGATCATGACCTGAGCCAAAATCAAGAGTACGCTTAACTGACTGAGCCACCCAGGCGCTCCTGTTTTTTTTTTTAAACAATCTTTCACACCTAACGTGGGGCTCGAACCCACAACCCTGAGATCAAGAGTCACAGGCTCTTCCGATTGAGCCAGCCAGGCACCCCAGTTTTTTTTTTAATTGTGGTAGAATATACATAACGAAATTTACTATTTTTACCATCTTGAGTGTACAGTGTTGTGCAACCATTACCACTATTTATTTCACAATGTTGTGTAACCATTACCACTATTTATTTCCAAATTTTTCTCATTACTCCAAAGAAAAACTCTGTCATCGCTCAGAAATAACTACCAATTCCATCCTCCCCAGCTCCTGGTACCCTCTGTTCTACATTCTGTCCCAATGAATTGCCCATTCTAGGTACCTCATGTAAGTGGAATCACACAATATTTGTCCTTTTGTGTCTGGCTTCTTTCATTTAACATAATGTCTTTTTTAAAGTATATTTTATTTTTAAGTAACCTGTACACCCAACGTGGGGCTCGAACCTACAACCTTGAGATTAAGAGTCCCACGCTCCACCTATTGAGCCAGCAAGGTGCCCCTCATTTAGTATGTCTTTAAGGCTCATCCATGTTGCAGCACATATGAGCACTTCACTCCTTTTTATGACTGAATAATATTCCACTGTATGGCTAAAGCACATTTTTGTTTATCCATTCAACTGTTGATGGATACTTGGATTGTGTCCACCTTTTGGCTATGGTGGGTAATGCTGTTATGAACCTTGGTGTGTGAGTGTCTGAGTCCCTGCTTTCGATTCCTTGAAGTATATACCTAGGAGTGGAATTGTTGGATCATATGGTAATTCAATGTTTAGCTTTTTGAGGAACCACCAGACTGTTTCTCATCGTAGATGCACCATTTTACCTTCCCACCAGCAATGCATGGGGTTTCCAATTTCTCCACATCCTCACCAGCACTTGTTATCTCCCTGCCCCACCATTTTTTTTTTTTTTTTTAAATAGCCATCCTCATGGGTGTGAAGTGGTATCTCATCATCAACACTAAGCTTTGAGGCTGGTCAAGAAGTTGTAAATGAAACTTGGTCAAATGGAAAGTGTAGACTTTCAGGAGACGAACAGAAGGTAGGAGAAAACAGGGTGTCATTGGGGTACCTAGACCTGAATGTACACAGAGATAGAAGAGACTCACAAAGCCAGCACCGTTTTCAAATAATTTATTAGGAATTTAAAACTGAAAATAAAACCTGGAAAAAGAAGTTACAGATGTGGAGAGAAGAGACACCGGAGGGTGGTAACTTGCTGGCTTCAAAACACCGTGTAACATCTTTTTAAAAAATTCCCCAAACAAATCAGAAAACGGAATTCCAGGGCCCTGAGCCCATGGGTGGGCCCAGTGGGGGTGGGATGGGGGTCACAAGAAAGGGGGAGAAGGAAGCTGAGTCTCTCACGACTCAGCTCAAACGTGTAGAAAATTAAAAATAAAAACCAATAAAATGCAGCTTCTCTTTTATTAGGAAACATTTAAAAAAAAAAAACAAGAAAACAAAACAAAACCACAAACAGCCGCGCATCTCAGTAACAAAGATTATTGCTTTGTGTTCTCAGGGCTAATAGGTTAAGCACCTCACACAGACAATTAACTCTCCAAAGGGGGTTTTCAGGGATGGGAACTATGATGGGGGAGAGAGCTTAGGTCCCCAGCCTCAGACCTGGGGGAGAGGGACACAGAGAGGGGACAACAACAGGTAGGTGGGCCTCAGCCCTGCCATGCCAGCCGGGTCACTCACTGTTCATGAAGAGTCAGACCCTGAGCCTCTTTTTCCTTTGAAGGGGGCTTGGGGGCTCGGGGCTGCCAAGGGGCTCTGGCCATGGGACCATCCTGGTGGGAAACTTCAGTGAGAGAATGTGGGGGTTCCCTGAGAAGCCCTTTGCTTTCCCCTGGGGTCCACCCCTTCCCAAAGTACCCCCTTGATGCCCGCTCATGGGGGGCTCAGAGCAGAAACCATGAAGGCCTGACCTAGGTAGGGGGCAGGGGGAGACCTTTGGAGAGTTAATTCCTTTCCAGCAGTGGCTCCGGGCGAGCCCTTCTCTTTCCTCACCCCTTGGCCCCACGCTGGGTTTTTGGGGTGAGCAGGCCCAAGGCCTTGACCCCTAGGGCCTGAGCGAGCGGGCTTGCCTTGGCCACAGTTGAGGCCTGCAAGCTTACAGTAACGGTGTCTGAGGAGGAGACAGAAACACAGGGGGACACCTTTGCCAGGTGGGGTGAGGCGATGCCCTCACCCCTAAGGGGTCTTACAGAGGGGTAGGGGCTTCACCTCACAGTATTTACATATGATACAGGACGGGATGGTTCCAGGGGCTTGGCCTGGCCGCAACCCTGTCCTCCTTTCCAGGACTGGAGGGAGGTGGCCAGGGGCCCACACCCACATAGACATTTTGTTCTCAGCTGGTGGGGGGCACCTGGCCCCTTGCCCCCTGCGGCCTGGGGCTTCACATTCACAAACCTAGAAATAGTTTAAAAAACGGTTTCTTAAAAAAAAAAAAAAAGAAAAAAGAAAGAGAAAAGGAGGGGAAATCAGAATAAAAAACAAGCATAGGGCTTGCGGCCTGTAGCAGACCCCCTCCGCCCTCACTCTAGCTATGCACAAATACAAAAGCCTTCTGGGGGGGGAGGGTCCTATGGGGGTGCGGCAGGGAGGGAGGGGCGCAGACCTGAGAGGGGAGAACCAGGGGGGTGGGGGCCAACCGGCTAATCCAAAATAAATAAAAGCGGGAGGAGAGGGGCAGGTGGGGGAGGGGAGCCAAGGGCGGAAGAGAGGGAGGTTAGTAGGGGAGCCAGACGCTGTCCGGGGCAGCAGGGCAGGGGCCGGGCCCAGGGAGTTGGGGGCAGGCAGTAGCGGTCCGAGTCGCTGCGGGGGAGGGGGCGGCGGCTGCGGCTGAGGTGTCCCCGCCCCTCGCTGGCTCGCTGTGGTCCTCAGTCAGCTGCAGGCTGGGGCGCTGGAATACAGCAGGAGGTTACAAGGAGGCCCTGCGGCCACCTGCCCATGCCCCCGCCTCTCTTTGGGGCTCCCAGAGGTTCCCGGAACCCAGGTAGCCTCTCCTAGAAGAGCTCTGTTCACACACTTCGCAGGCTCTGTTCCCTGTTTGGAATGCTCTTTCCCTAGATTTTTGCATGACTGGATTTATTTAAAATGTGGCACCTTCTCAGAGGCACCTTCTCTGAACCTCTAATCTGAAGTAGCCCCTTCAAACATAATTTCTAAGTTCCTCTTTTGTCCACTTGATTTTTGTCTGTAGAATGAGAGAGGGGCCTTGTCTGTCTCCTACATCCCTCCTTCCTGAAACGGTGCTCAACTGACTAATAGTCGTTGGAATAAATGCAGGAAGGAAGGAAGGAACAAACGAAATGTCCCGGTTCACACAGTAACCCCCGTGACCATGTGTACAGAGTTCCCTCTCTCTCTTACTCCCTGGACATGTGTGTATGTGGACAGTATCCCGTTTTAATAGCTGTGTAATATGCCGGTGTACACATACGCTCTGATTTACTTAACCACTTTCCTTTTGATGGGCATTTCAGTGTTTTGCAGTTTTTAATTAAAAAAAAAAAATTTTATTTAAGTAATCTCCACACTCAACATGGGGCTCGAACTCAAGACCCTGAGATCAAGAGTCACACCCTCTTCCGACTGAGCCAGCCGGGTGCCCTGGGTTTTGGCAGTTTTTTAAATAAATGCCTAGAAGTGGCCTCGTTGGGTCAAGGGCATGGATGTTTAAAACCTGGGCACACAGTGCCAGTCTGCCCTTTGGAAACCCCAAGTCAAAGACAATTTACATGTTGCTTCCCCTACACCTTCATCAATGTGGGGCATTAGCAATCTTAAAAAAAAAAACGACAACTTTGTCTGACAGGTGGCATGGACTGCCTTGTTGTGCTTTTCATTTACAGTTTTGATGTAGCAGACTGAGCAGCTTTTCAGGTTCACTGACCACTGCTGTTATGAAAGTTCTGTCTCCCCCCCTGGACTGTGGGCTCCATGAAGGCGGGGACAAGGTCTGTGGCCCAGACGGGGCTGCCCGGTGCCAGCCCTCCCAGAGCCACCCCCCCAAGGCCCCGGCCCACCTCCTCACCTCCTGCCACCTGATTCCTGCTTCAGTGGTACCCATTGGTGAAAGCTGTGGCAATCAAAGGGCCCTGGGGAGAAAAGAATTTGACTCCTAGATTCCTAGGGATGCAGAGAAGGCCCAGGGGCTCCTTTCTTCTGAGGAACGCCGAGGGAGAGACACAGACCCTTCTCTAGCCTTGCCCATATCTCCCCCCCACCCCCGCCGCAGATGCAATGGAAGATTCTCTGGGGTAGGGCTTGGAATCTGCATATTGCCAGTACCCTGGTTAAAATGAGGGCACTCCTGAGCTAGAATCTAGCCTCCATGTGGCCAGAGACGGCGAGTCTGTGTGGTATCCCCAGAGCCCACCTAATGCCTGGCACACGGAATGAATGATGAGGCCCACTGTTCCCCCTTGGTGACCATCTTTTTCCATCCATCCTCCCTTGGCCCCCCTTCTGCCCTTGCTAACAGACAAAACCTTTCCCTCCTCCAACTTCTGAGTCTTCCAGGACTGACCACTCACCCCAAGACTGTGGCCGAAGCCGGTGCTGGGGGCGGGGCTGGCAGCGCTGATGTAACTGCTGACCCCCGAGTCCTGGTTGGCTGCCCCATAGAGCTCGGCCATGGGGCCGGGGCTTGTGGTCCCCAGGAAGCCCCCTGTGCGGCTGGGAGTTGAACCTGGAGGGGGAGCCATCGTCCAGGGGTGAGAGCCTGGCAACCCAGAAAGAAGACGGTGATAGCCCCGGCGCCCACTGCTGCCCCACGTGCCACAACACCCCCCTCGAACCTGTTCCACCCACCGTGAACTTGAGCCTTCCCTTTCCCTCACCCCTACATCCCAGCGGGGTCTGTGGGTCCACCCGCTGGAGGTCTCCCCAAGTCCATCCACTGCCACCAGCTCGTCTGTCCATCTTGCCGCCTCCTCACTGACCTCCAGGCCTCCCCTCCTGAGCCCCTGCAAATTTTTCCCCCATCCGGCAGCCGAGTGCATGTTCCAAGATCGACATCGCTCCACTGCTTCAATGTTCTGTGTCTCCACAGGACCTGGTTCCTCCTGCCTCGTCCTCCCCACCCCCCATTCCTGTACTCTCCCCGCCCCCATACCAACTGGCCTCTGCTGGGGACACTTTTCTTCCTCTTTGGCTTCGAATCGGACGTTAAGGAGCCGGGCCTCTGGGAAGCCTTCCTGAGAGGCTCCATCTGTGAGAGCCTCTGGTACCTGACTCCCCGCCCAAGCAGAGCGGGTTCATCCTTTGTCACGCCCAACGCCCCCCGCCCCCCAGCCTGCAAACCCTGGAGGACATGGGGTCTCCTTCCTGGCTGGCCTCCCAGGTGCTCCGTTAATACTTGTGGAGCAGATGAACAAGTAAGTCCCTCTGGGAAAGGGTGGCAGTGGCTACCTCCTCTCCTCTCTAGACTTCCCCGCCCCCAACACCCCTTCTCTGCTTCCTGCACCCCAGAAGGCCTCACCTGTCCCTCGAACCACAGCCGCTGCTGCCGCCGCCGCCGCCATTGGTCCGTAAGCAGTGAGGGGAATGGCTGGAAGGAAAGGTATGGGCCCTTCAGTGTGGTGGGCGAGAGGATGGAGGTGGACAACGGAGGCCCCCTCTGGGCAGAGTCTCTCCAGCCTTACCCCCCTCCCCCCCAGAGGGTCGGGGCAGCGCCAGCATGGAGGCAGAAAGCACTCCCTTGGGCCACCAGCTGTGCCCTGACCCACGGAATGGATGGAGAAAAGTAGGAGAGCGGATGGCTTCCTAGCAACGGACTCGACCTCAGTTTCCCCCCTGGACTCAAGGGACACACTTGAACAACACAAAACTCAGGGTGGGGAGAGGGGCACCCCACCCTGAGCTGCTCTGAGCGATGCTCCCTACTTCCGAGCGTGCCCTTGGCTGGGTGGACCCAGCCCAGAGGTCCCCAGGAGGGTATGGCCCACGTCCCAACCCCAGGCGACTGCCGCCAGTGCCTGACTGACGTGGGGTACAAGAAGCCGGGCCTGTTGCCGCAAGGTGGGACCAACTCTGAGGTGCTAGTGCGTGTCCCAGAGCTCCCCGTGGGATCAGGCGGAAGCCAGGCTCCAGTCCAGGCCATAATCCAGCTTCAATCCTTCTGCCTGTCCTGTTCCTCTCACTGTCCTTCTCCTGAGGCCACACCCTCAGTAAACTGGGTGCACCCAATTCCCTGCCTCAGGGTTCCCCTGACTGCCACCCAACCGGAAATGACCACTCTCCCCCCCAAACTCCCCTAGCCCCTTCTCTTTGGTCCCCTCTTCGGACACAGAGATACTGGTATTCCCTTGTTTGTGGTCTACCTCCACAGTGCCCAGCACCCTGCCTTATACACAGTAGGTATTTAATAAATGGCTGCTGAAGGAGTAGAAGGAACCTCCTCTTTTATTTTTTCCTAAAGATGTCTCTACAACCAATGGGGGGCTTGAACTCACAACCCCAAGGTCAAGAGCTGCATGCTTTACAGACTGAGCCAGCCAGGCGCCCCTAAAAGGAACCTCTTCTTAAACAAGTGGTTGGCTTGAACCTGGAGCTCCCTTGGGCTGGGGTAGTGGGGTGAGCGCCCCCTACTGCTTGGCTCTGCCACTGCAGAGCCAGAGTCAACCGGGGTGGCATTTGCCCTCAGGGATACGTTCTCTGGGGGCTGTTTTGGTGACCTTGACCCTGAACTGGTACTGGACTTGGGCCTAGGGACTCCGTAAATGGCCCCTGAAAATTCTTGGCAAGGCCTTTGGTCTGGGGGATTAAAAGTCTGGAGACAGCATGATTCCCACACTATGAAGGAGCCTTGCCTAAGAGCCATACAGTTGACTCCTCACCCCGACATCCCCTTCCTTGGCCACCCCTGCTAAGGCAGCCCCCTGCCCCTGGCCCTAAGACCTTAGAACATCTCCCTGTTTTATTTTCCTTGTGGAACTTCTCACCCTCTGCAATTATTTTATTCATTTGCGTGTCTACTTGTTTACTGCTGTCTCTCTCCACTGAAATATCAGCTCCAGGAGGCAGGGACCTTGTCCATCTCATTCACTGCTGTATCCCCACCTGGACCAACATCTGGCATGGTAAATGCCTACTGAATGCCTGAAGGAAACACCCACATCTCCTGAAGGCAAGAGAAAAGTTCAGACCCCAGACCTCCAGGGAAAATCTCCTCCCCTGTACCAAGCTAGCTGCTGAGGGGACATGTCTTCTCTCAGTTCTTTTGAGGGCAGGGGGTGGGCTCTGAGGTTTGGTTCTTGGTCTGGTTAGGACTTTCCACAAAGCAAAGTCAGCTAAGCCAACCTGAGTAAGTGCTTATCACAACTGTAAAGGATTACTCATTTATGTAATAAGTATTTGTCTTCCTCTCTAGACTGCAAGTCCTGTGAGAGCAGGGCCTGGCCCTGTCTTGTCCCTGCGCTGCCCCCAGGGGCCTGGCAGAGTGCCCCACATAGTAGGTCCTCAACACAAAGTTCTTAAATGAGGAGAAAAGAACCCCCCTTCCAACACCCCCATGGCGGGTCAAACCCAACTCTGCTCAGGGAGGGGCCTCTACCACCCCCCACCTACAGAACTCTTTACTCCCTCCCCTTTCCTCATCCCCTTCCCCAATTTTGGGGGACCCCTGAGCACCCCTTGGAAGGAAGGTCTCATTGAAAGCAGCAACCATGCTCACGTCCTCCACACACGGCCAGGTTGGGGGGAGAGTCTGGGGTGGGGTGGGGGGAGAAGCAGGTTGAACAGAGAAACCCCTTGCAGCCCACCTCATCTGCACATGCCCCTCCCCTCCCCTCAGACTTGGCGGGGCCCCAGCAAGGGCTGCAGCCAGCGAGATGGCTCCTGACAGGGCCAAGCGCCTTCATCAGGCTTGCTCAGAAGCTGCAAGTGTGCAGCCTGAGGGCTGGATTTGGCCCTCAAATAGGTTTCATTGGGCCTGCAGTGGTTTAACAATTTGGAATTTGTTGCCAACATTTGAGAACGATTGAAAAATCCATTCAGAAGCAAAAGCCGTGTTTCTGGCTTTTCTCGGAAACAGAGATCTCAAAGTACTAGGTGTGCATCCCCTCCCGGCCGGGGTGGGCTGGCACAGAGTGGACGCATGCGCACTCCAGTCTGTCGAAGACCCCCACCCGGCCCACTCTACTCTGAGTTTGAGACCCTGGCGTCTTGACTGCTGGATCCCAGAGTCTACTCGGTGCCTGGCACATGGGAGGCGCTAAATAAATATTTGCCAACTAGATGAATGAGTGATTTCTCCTCCATCTGCTGGGCTTGGCCCCATGCCCCACCCTTCAGGGCCATGTAGCTACACAGACTGGCCAGGGCCTGGGCAGAGTCTGTTGTGTCCCCACAGCCAGAGGGCTGTGGGGACAGGAGAAAAGGGCCCCACTAGCCTTCCCCGGGGAAGACCCCTGGGTTCTTCTCTTTCTCCCCGTGCGGCCTGTGAGGTGTAGGAAATCCGAGCGACTGACCTGTAAGCTCGGGGAGGACTGGGGCGCTCGGGAGAGGGGTCCGCTCTACACGGAATTCTAAAATGAAACGTAAAACAGCTTAGGAAGGTGCAGGGGAGGTCCCTGGGGCACGGCCCAGGGAGGACAGATGCACCCACAGGGACACTGGGTAGGGGGACAGGCCATGCACAGGACCCAAGAGCTGGGATGGGGAGAGCAAGGTGCCCAGCAGGCAAAGGTGAAGACGTAGGCAGAGGAGAGACACGGAGAAGAGCAGGCAGAGTTGCCACCTACACCCTGGGCTCAGGGCGATGCCGGAGTGACCACTCTGGGCTTTCTTAAAAGACGTGACATTGCACCAAAACACCTCCCAGAATCCTCCTCTTTTCCTGCTTGTTTGTTTGTTTGTTTGTGGGGAGGAGCTGGTGAGGCAGCACTGATGGAAACCAGTGACCCCAGAGCAGGTTTGACTCAGGCTAGGTTCCTAGCTCCACCACTTTCTAGATGATGGGTCGTCTTAGCAAATCGCTTTGCTCTCTGAGACCATTTCCTCACCTATAAAATGAGGATGGTCATCCTTCCCCCGTGAGTGTTGTCAGGATTAGACAACATAATGTCGAGAAAGGACTCCAAGATGGACAGCCCAAGAGGCAAAGGATGCAAGTGCTTAGGGACCCTCTAAAAAAAAAAAAAAAAAAAAGGCCAAAAAAAGCATGCAAAAATTTGATGTCTGATATTTCAAAGAAAACAACACTGAAGAGCCATTATGGCAAAATTCAGAACTTTGTTGGGCTTCCTGCCACTTATTCTAAGGTCTAGCGTTATTTTTATTTTGCATTACAAATGAGGGTGGTGATCATCAGGGTTTTGGATTGCTTTTCAGCGTTCGGGGCCACAAAAGGTCTTGTGGGCCTGAAAAGGGCTCGGCGGAGCACGTGGTCATTGTAAGTGTGGCCATAAAGACGCAGCTGGCGACGGCCCTCAGGGACGCTTCCGCCACAAGTCTGATGTCTTCTTTGGTGGAAGTGGCAACTCGGAATGGCATGAGGAGGGGAGAAAGGCAGGAGGCAGGCAGAGATCCGCCTGGGAGAGAACTGTGCCATGCAGGACCACGAGGGGGTGGGAGGGGGTTATCCCCAGCTTCTGGGGAGGAGGGAGGAGGGGATGGTGGGGAGAGGTGCTCCTTCCTCAGACATGCCCTTCCTTCCAAGCCTCCAGCAGGCAGACCACCCCCCCAGCCATGCACCCCTAGACACCGCCCTGAGGACTGAGACTGCCCAGGAACTGGGGACATGCTGGCAACAGAGGGACACCAAGCAGGACTTACCGGGGAATTGGTAGGTGTAGCCAGGGGCGAGGCCTGTATAACTCCGGCTGGCATAGGTTGTGGCCTGGAAACCAGGGTAACCTGATAGGGCAAGGGGGCTAGTGTTAGATGCCTCACCCAGCGCTCAGACCCTGCTCAGCGGGGAAGGATCTGAGCCACTCGTCTCCCTCCCCACCTCGTAGCACAGATAACAGCCACATTTACCAAACACCTTCTGCATGCCAAGCCCTGCGCTAAGCCCACTGCATACTTCATTCTCTCCTTAAGCCTCACAAGAATCCTAAGAAGCAGGTACTATTAGGAGCCCCATTTCACAGATGGGGAAAACTGAGGCTCAGAGAGGAGACATATTGGCTGAGAATAGTCCAAACCCTTACCAAGACGCTTCGTGCTCTGGCTCCTGCCTCCTTCCTGTCCTCATCTACACTCTCCTGCAGTCACATTGGCCTCCCTGCTGTTTCTCAAAGCCACCAAGCTCCTTCCCACCTCAGGGCCTTTGCACAGGCTGTTTCCTCTGCCTGGAACACTCTCCCCCTGCCAGGTTTTCCCATGACTGTGTCCTTGTCATTGTACAAGTCTCAGCTCAAATGTCACCTCCTTGGAGAGGTCATTCTATAAGAGTCCTCCCTCTCATCAGTTACAGTATTTATCAATTACCCCACAGCACCAATGATCATTATCTGAACTTATCCTAGGTTGGTTTTTTTTTTTTAATTTTATTTAAGTAATCTCCACACCCAACGTAGGGCTCAAACTCATGACCCTGAGATCAAGAGTCACACGCTCCTCCAACTGAGCCAGCCAGGTGCCCCTCCCAGGGTTTTTTTAAAAGAGCCGATTTTCTGTCTTCCCCATCTTTTATTTCTGTACCTCCAGGACAAGCTCCCGGTGCCTGCTACTTGTATGCATCTAATAAAATGTGCAGCTTTGCCAGAAAAATCATATAGTAATAATGAGTAATATAGAGTAATAATGGTGTAACTGGACTTCGCATTCAGAGCTAACTGGTTCCAAGTCTCTTAACCACCAATGCCTGTATTGGTATAATTTCCTTCTTTGTCATTTTTTTTAAATGGGGTGAAACCAGCTAATGAATCACCTTGAAAAGAAAACGGGTCTCAATGTTCCAGACCGAAGGAGGCTAGAGAGACGAGACAACTAAATGCAATACCTGATTCTAGCCCGGATCTTATGTGAGAGGGCAAAAATGTGCTATAAAGAACATTATTGGGTCAACTGATCAAATTGGAAAATAGGTTAAAATATTGGAGCGACATAAATGTATGAAGTGGATTATCATCACGTGGCTTCATGAGCAAAATACCCCTAATCTTAGGAAATACACGCTGAAGTATTTAAGGGTTAAGGACCATAATACATTTAACTTAAGCTCAAATGATTCAGTGGAAAATCACCAAAGTATTGTGTGTGTGAGTGCGTGCGTGTGCGTGTGTACATACATACACACATATGTGCACACACATATGCATACAGAGGTAGAGCAAACGATAAAGCAAATGGGGTATAATATTAATGGGTGAGTCTGGTAAAAGGTATATGGATATTCTTTGTACTGTTAATTTTTGCAACTCTTCTGAAATTTTGAAATTACTTCCAAATAGAAAGTTAAAAGAAAACTTCAAGAGAAGACACTTTCCTGTGTGGAGTCTGCTCTCCTCACCCACTCTATCTGTGATCTCAATCCTGACCTTCCAGCCCATGCCATGCCCACCCACCCACCCCCTGCCTCTGAATTGCCAGAGCACCCCTCCCTCCGTACCTGGCAAAAAAACTCCTCTGTACTGTTCTCTTTCTGTGTGTACGCATCTTGTCTCTCCAGGGAGACTGCGAGCTTCCTGGGGGGCCCAGCTCAGATTGCGGGCCCCAAATACCGCTGACTCCTACTCACCTTCCAAGGCGCCTGGCGACCTGCACTTACTCCAGGGAGCCTCCTGGACCAGCAGGTGGGTTTTGGGTGCCTCCTTGGGCCTCCCACAGCCTCCCATCACTATATGCTATCGTTGCCTTTTGACTCATACCTCCTGCTTGATGGGAAAGCCCAGGAGGGCAGGTCCTGCCCCTCAGAAACTGCTCAATAGATATTACTTGGGTGAACAAGCAGCAGCTGCTTTCTTTTTGCTCTCCCCAAAGTCTTTGGGTCATTGTAAATGCTGTTCCCTCTGCATGCAACACTTTACCCTTCCCTTCTCCCCTGACCTCCTGTAACTAGCACCTACTCAACCCACAGCCCTCAGCTTAAGTGTAACTTCCTTTCTGGCTTCTCCAAACCTCGGTCCCAGTTCTCTATGCCCATGCTCTCTTGGCCCCCTATCCTGCTGCGTCCTACTTATTTATTTTTAATTATATTCTACTTATTTATATTCTTACTTGTTTTCCCTGCCAGACCACAAAGCTCCAAGGAAAGTCACTGTTATATTTGCTGGCATAGTTCCTAGCATTTATAGTTGCTCAATAACTACGACATGGATGGGTGGGTGGATGAACAAATGGACAGATGGACAGAAGGATCAATGAAGGAGGAGCAGCTGGGCCATTTTCTGGCTACCGCCAGAGGGCAGCACCCCACAACCCAACGGCCCCACCCTGGGTTGGCTTGGAGGCTTGAGATACTTGGTCCCCACTCCTGCCCAATGACTCACGCAGGAGGGCAGACCACAGAGGAGAGGCAACACCTACGCAGCCCCTGGTAGCCCTGGGAGCAGTTGCGGGCAGGAAGTAGCCGCAGGTGCAGGCCTAGCACATACCCAGCATGCCAATGCCCAGCATGAAGGCGTCCATCCCATAGGGCATGACTCGAGACCTCCCCCGGGCTGAGCCCGTCGGCGACATCACCTCTTTTGGCTGAGCTTTCTTACATTCCACCTGCAATGAGACCTGATGGTCAGTCCCTCCTCCGGACGTAGGGTCGTAGACCCTTTGGTTACCTAGCCGGCCTCCTTCCTGTTAGGTTCATAGATACCATTTATGGAGTGCTTGCTGGGTGCTAGAGATTATGTAAACAGTTTTGCAGGCAGTTATGGCTTACACCAAGCCCATGAGGGGGGATAGTACTGCCACAGATTGCAGGGAAGTCATCTGCCTAATGAACAGACTAGCAAGTGGTAGAGTGAGGATGTTAATCCAGGACTGACTCCACAAGCCATGCTTTTTAACCACCAGGAGACACTGGCTTCCTGTCCAGATCTTCAGGGGGTGGGAGAACTGGCTCTGCCCCCATGGACTGTGATTCCCTTCTGCCTGCCTCCAGAACCTCCGAGCGCCCGTGTCTCTCTCTCTGTACCTCCACCCGTCCGGTCTCCCCCCCTCACCATTTTGTTGTTGATTTCATGGAAGTGTATTTCACACACTTTCTCCACGATGTCCTCACTCTCGAACGTGACAAACCCGAACCCTAGAGGGCAAAGGCAGGGACAAAAACCAGGGTTTATGGTCAAAACCCAGCCCCGAGTGATACCACACCAGCACTCCTCTTTCAAGGGCCAGTGCCTGAGAGTTAACGGAAGCCTCTGCCCACAGCCTAGGAACCTCTCAACTCCCCTCCTGCTGAGACAGGGTTTCTAGTCCCCACATTACAGATGGGAAAGCCAAGGCTCAGAGAAGTGAAGTGACTTGTCCAAGGTCACACAGCAAATTAGAAAGCGTTAGAGCAGTCATGAAAATACACTCAACATGCCTTTTCGCTTTCTCAGATGCTTTCCAAAGGAAGGAAGAACACACACAACACTTACGTACATTTACACAAAAGTGTACACACCCAAACCTATGTTTGTACACAGTCACACATATACATGACATAGAGATGTACACACACACACACACACCATATATCATACATAAACTTGGCAGCGCTCACAAAGGCCCCCCTACACATGAAGAGTTACCATGACACACAAGACACATGCAAATATTCAGACACAGATACCCTCGTGTGCACAGATACAAATACACACACACACACATACATACATGCATACCCCAGCACATATCCTATCCCCAAACAGGCGAATACACCCTGAAGCAACTGGAGAAACCACCCCACCTCCTCCCGGGTGTGCCCCAGGGGTTGGAATGGGATTTCTCAGAAGGCAAGGCCCTTGGGAGAAAAACAACCGGGCAATGCACACTGGCCCAGATGCTCACAGGTTCAGGGGCAAGGGGGTTGGGGGCTGGGCTCAGCCTGTGGGTGGGGGTGGGAGCGGGAGCAGACTGTGGAGTCAGCCTGACCCTGGGGCGGCCTGGCCTAAGCTCTGGTTACCAGGGACAAGGTAAGCCCCAGTAGACACCGGCTCCGGCGCGGGCGGGGGCGGGGGGATGGTGGGGGGGGCATTGAGGGCTCAGTTTGGAAGGGGGGAGGTTGCTCCTCTGGTCCGCTCGGGTGTCTGCAATTGGGCAAGTTTCTAGCACAGGAAACGGCGGGACAAAAGCCTTCTGTAAGGCCAGGCCCCGGAGAGGATGCAGATCCTTGGGGATAGGATGTCAGGAGGCAAGATGAAAGGGCAGCTGTGACCTGCAGCCCCCTGGCTGACCACAGGCCCCCAGCCTGGCCTGGAAAGGGGGAGGGGGCCACACTCACCTCGGTGCCGGTTGGTGGTTTTGTCAAACATCAACATGGCATCGTCCACCTGAAACAGAGCCTGCCATGGTGGACCCACCAGAAACCAGGGGACCTGCCACAACCCAGCAGCAGGGGCTCACTCCCACACCCACGCCCCTCTCATGCAGGCTAAGCTCTCTCTTAAATCTGCTCCCTGTGCAGGGGATGACTTTCCATCTGCAACCCCACCTGGATGCCAAGGCACCTCCCATCCAACCACCAGATTCTCAATGGACCAGACTACAAATATGAAGCACCAAATATGTGCCTGGCACTTTGCCCCATCATCCTCTCTACAGTCCCTGCCATGTAAGTGCCTCGTTTTGTAGATAAGGAAAAGGGCTCAGAGAGGTGAAGTCACCAGGCCAAGGTCACACAGCAAATCCTAGACCAAGCCTGGGAGGAGGAGGAGGCACGGAGTGGGTGCTAAAGAAGGAAACATGGGAGCAAGATAGAAACGGGGAAATGAAAGCCTCTTCCCTTTCTGCAAAAGGCCGGGAGGACGGCAGCCACTCCAGCCAGACTTGACTCCCCTCTCCTGGTACAGATCTTTTCCTCTAATTGAGGTTTCCTTTTGCTAGAGGCTGTAATTAAAGCAAGTAGAGTTCAGTGCCTGGGCTGCTTGCCTCCCACTGACTGGGGGAGGGGCAGGGGGCTGAGGAAGGGGGGTGGGCTACATGATCCACCCCCCTCCCTTGCACCCCAGTCTCCTCTTCTTGCTACTCCCTCAAGGCATCCCCTTAGATACAGGGACAGCCAAAGGCCTTAGCTTGCCTCCTGCAGTCCCATTTCCCTCCCTTTACCTACAGCGGCTGCTTCCTCCTCGTTCTCTTAATTCTTCAGCCAATGTCAGCCACCTCATGGGGTTAAGCTAAGGTCTGATTTGTCCTGGGTGGAAGTCAAGGGCTGCTTCGGATACCCTCCCCCCACAACACACACATCCCAATTCAGCCACTGACCCTCCCCCAAATGGTCAGACACCCAAGGGATGAAGGAAAACTTCCTGAGGCCATGGGGTACGGCCTCTCCTCCACTCTCCTTGGCTGTCTTTCCAGCCTGTCATCTGCCTCATTAAAGTGGCAAAGGCAGCCCCTGAACAGGGTGGCCCCCCAGCTCTCCTTAGGTGCCAAGCAGCACCAGGCCTCTGACGTCCCCCTGGGAGAACCAGGACCCCACTAAGTCAGGAGGCAGCTGGGTCCCTGGAGGATCTTAGAGGGAAATGACACCTCCCTCCCCAAGGAGCTTCCTGCTCCAGGGGCCTGCAGCAGAGTGCCTCCGACACTCCCATCCTTATGGACCCATTCTGCGTCCCAATCCCAAATCAGCTAGACCGTCCAAACTGGGCAGACGCTTTAGGCTCCACACATCTTCCCCACCCCCTTGCTTAAACAATGGAAAAGAGAAATCTAGAAAGGAGAGTTGTGATAAAAATACAGGCTTTAAGTAGGACAGACTGGAAATGGAATCCAAGATCCCTGCCTTTGCTGGTTGGGTAACCTTGGACTAGGTTTCCTCATCTGTAAAATGGGCGTAACAGTGTTTATCAATTGTACAGAGGAGTTAAATGACATGGCACCTGTAACACGAAATCACGTTACCTGGGACACATCAAGTGCTTAATAAATAATAGCTATTTTGACCTTTATTATGGAGGGGCTCGCCCACAGTCACATGGGGGAGAAGCAAAGCAACAGAGAGAGAGCAACCCAACACCCCTTGCTTTGACGGTTCCATTAGGACAGCGCCCAGGTCAGCTATGGTGATGGCCATCCTATGGAGCACCTTGACTTGTACTCAGTAATTATTTTTTGAATTAATGAATGGATAAAAGCCACACCCTCTTCCTTAATCCCATAGCTCTGAGTTCCTGCCTGACCCACAAAGTGATTCAGCCCAAATCCACAGCCGTTCTGGCCTTCCTTCACCCAACCCTCCACCTCCCACCATTCCTGGCACCCCAGACCCTTCAACCGGGCCTTGGCTGGACAGACCCCCAGCGAGGCAGTCGGGTTGAGGCCAGGGCAAGGAGCAAGGAAAGTGGCTGGGGGTCCAGGGGACCCCCACTGGTGTCCCCTCCTGGGGCCAGCTGAGGGGAGGGAGGCTCCCAGCCCAGTGTCCTTAATAGGCTTTGGTCTCCATGGGAACCCGGGGGCAGGGGGGCTCCGGCAGGGGGAGGGGAGGCGGCCGAGGCCTGCTGACCAGTGGGAGCCGCCAAGTTCGGCGGCCGCTAAGCCTGAGTGGCAGCCATGGCGGCTGACCATTGTTCCCCCCTCGGCGGCGGCCCCTCGATCCGGGCGGGGGGCCCCCCGCCGCGGGGCCCTTGGCATTCCCGGCTGTCCCCCTCGCTCCCTGGCAGCCTATTCTCCGGCTCCCCCTGGCCTCCCCGGGCCGGTTTCACATGCCAACGCCGATTTAGGCCCGAACAAAAGACGCGGCCGCTGACGGCTTCTCCTGGGGCCCGGTTGCCATGGCAACGCCGGCCCCGGGGGCAGGCGGCCTCCAATCACAGCTGCTGGATCAGATTAGTGCGAGCTCTAATGCTCGGCGCTCAGACACAAAGACACCCCGCCGGAGCCGAGCGGGCCTGCTGCTTCCCAGGAGCGCCCTTCCCTCTGGGGCCCAGGCCGCCGACCTGCCCTCCGTCCTGTACCCGGGTCCCCACGGAGGCGCCTGAGCCCAGGCCTCTGGCCCCCACGCCGCCAGCAGCCGCTGGCCAGGGGACCTCCCACCCTCTCCTCTTCTCCCCTAGAGACAGGGCCCTGGAAACCCAGCCGGTCCCCAGCTCACATCCCATTCCCAAGGCCGCTGCCCTTTGCCTAGCAGACAACTGAAAATGCCTTGCTGGGCAGGTAGAGACCCAGCCTGTAGCCTGTCTCACGTCATCGAAGACCAGGGACCCCAGCACTAAGCACAGCAGCCCTCCTTCACCCCCAGTCTTAAAATTTGGCCCCCTCTTTGCCATAGCCCCATGAGACCTTGATGCTCCCATCACTCACCTTTCTGGGGACAACCTATTGTCTGATGATGCCACATCTCCTTCGTAAACTAAACGGTCCAGAAATTTAAGCTCAATGCACCTCAGAGCGGAGAGCCAATCTGCTGGGCCTGATCAGGAATTTAGGGTGCTCTCCTCAGTGCCCCTCTCAAATAGCTAGGGGATCAGCACCTCCCCCCCCCCCCCCAGCTCCCACCTGTGCAAGCTGGGCGCTGAGTGCAATTGGGAATCATATTTATTGCCTCCTTATCATCCTCACCAGGAAGGAGTGGGGGAAGGTGCAACCGCCCGTGGCCTGGACAGGTGCAAACTCCCAGGAGGCCAAGGGGTGACTGGATTGAACTGGCTAGGGGAGAGCAGCCTCCCTCGGGAGAATGAAGATAAGCAAGAGAAAAACAGAGGGAGGGCAACTACAGGGACAGCTACTGTGTGGCTTCTCTCCCTGGGGATGTGTCCAGAGGCTGAGGCCCACACATAGGAAAGGAGCCTGGACCGTGAGGAGCCTGGCCCCACCCACAAAAGGACCCAGTCCCCTTTTCACCTTTTTTGCAGGAATTGGAATGACCTGGCTGGACTCTGCTTGTACTGAGCAATGCTACAGGGCTTCCACAGCCCCGAAAGCACCCCCAGCAAGCACCCCCAGTTTTGACCCACCTTCCCAAACTGCTCAAAATACTGCTTCACGTCCTCCACCGTGGTGTTCACTGACAGCCCCCCCACAAAGATCTTCTTCGTTCGAGTCACCATCTGTTAAGGGGAGGGAATGAGAAAGTGGGCATCTGAGTCCTGTGGCCTACTGCCACCAGCAGGGGCCCGAGCCCTCCTGCCAGGGCACCAGCTGACAAGCTCTCTGTGGCCCTGGCTACTCAGAAGGCCGCCCCCCCCCCAGCTCCTGCTTGGACCCCCGCCTCTAGGCCTGTTATGGGCAGCTGTGCACCCCACACACTCGCTGGCCGGAGTGTGCCTCCCTCCCGCCCTGCATCCCTGGGGTCTGTGTAGGAGAAAATGCTTTCCAGAAGGACCAACACAGGGAAGGGGGCAGGTTAGTGACCCAGACCTACAGCGTAACTCAGAGACCCCACCAGCACCCCTGGGAGAGACCGAGGCCCATCACAGGGTTCCCCTGAACCCAACGCCGACATTTTCCTCATCAACCTCCTCCCAACCCAACCTCTGGCAGCCCTGTGGCCCCAGCCCTGTTTTAGGAAGAACACATGGTCCTAATTACCCCAGGAGCGCATGGCTAATCCACAGCAATTCCCAGCCCCATCCTAACACTAAAGCACCTTCTGTCACCAAACTGCTTAATGGAATTAACCCAATTCCGACCATGTGCTCCCTGGTGCGGCTTCCTTCGAATACCTGCTCCATAATTGCTTTCAGGCCCTCTGCTGGATCCTTCCAGAGATGTCCCCTTCCTGTCTCCTAAAACTTGTCCCTCTCCCTTCGCTGGGGCAGGAGCTGGGCACCATGGTGGAAGCCACTGGCTCAAAACCTTAAAGCATCCTGGTTCCTACCAAACCCCTTGCAAAGGGGGAAACATCTACCGGAGGGGGACCTAGTCCTAGGACACAGGTTAAGTCAGCAGACTCGGGGGTCCTCAGCTCCCTGTGCTGTAATCAGCCTTCCTTCCTGTCCCCTATATTTAACCATTGAAAAATTAAGATCTGGCTATTTGTCTTGGGGCCTGGCATAAAATCTCAGGCCCCTACACTGCACCAAAAGTCTTGAATGCTATATAGCTCAACTGCTCAGAATGCACACACACCCAGAAAAACTTGCCACAGCACTGGGGAAAGAGAGCACTGGGAGGGTAAGCATTCACCCAAGTTGAAAGACAAGAGGTGACCAACTCCATGGTCCCTTCCCCCTCTGCAAGCTGAACACAGTGAACCCCAGAGGTAGGAAGGTGATTGGGGGGTCAGAGATAGCTCCCTGGCCTGATACTAGCTCAGCCTCAGGGGGTGTCTGTCTTGGGTTTGACCTCCACAGGGGCATTGGGTTTAGCCACTGTGATCTATGAGGTCAGAATTCGACTTAGGGTCCAAAGTGTACTGGCTTCAAATACAGGACAATGAATCCCCTGAGGGGTTCCTCCTTCTCCCAATACATGCAGCCCCCTCCCAGTCCGTCCCAGAGCACAGATGGAAAGATGCAGGATGTCTTCAATCCACAGAGCAAGGACATTAAGAATCCTCCCTCTTCCCATCCCAGTCTATTCCAGAAACACTCCAGAGGTTCCGGAAGCATTTCCCATAGAAGGGAATCACTGCCTAAAGTAGCACAGCTCCTCCCAGACACAGACATACCCACCTTAGGCTGTGCTCGCCGAGGAAAGGCCACCTTGGGATCAATCTGAAAGAGAAGGGAGAGGTAAAGGGGCCTTGGTTATCGCACTTCAGATGGGTGACCACACAGCCTTCAGCCCTGAGGACTTCTCTCATCCCAGGACACAGAGGTGACACAGAGGGGACAGAAATCACCACAGTCTCTGGCAGAAAAGTAGTGGTTAAGCATTTAGGTCCTAGTGCCAGGCTGCTGGGTTCGAATCCCACTTACACTGTTTCCCAGCTGTGAGACCCTGGGCAAGTTACTTAACCTCTCTGAGCCTCAGGGCCAAGCTCTCCTGCAAAATGGGCAAAAAGTAACACCCATCTCAAAGGGGTCCTCCACAGACTATTTGAGATAATGCTTACAAAGCACTTGGCAAGGTGTCTGGCTCACAGCAGGAGCCCCAACAAAATAAGCAAAGTCTTAATTCTTCAAGCACAGGGTACTTGAGGGCCCTCCTCACCTAACTGACTTCACACAGATACCTCTCTAGGGGAGGCATGCAATCCAGAGTTTGGAAGTCTTGTGGATGGAAATACTCTTTGCTTCAAGGTAAGAGTTCATAAATCACCAGGAATGGACTCAATTCTGTTCCCCCAGTGCTATCGACATCTAACAGCCCTCTTTGAGGCTGCAAGCAAACAGCTCCCTGATAATGCAGCCAGGTTTGGAGTGAATCAGAGTGCAGCCTTTGGTAACGTGCAAGGGCATGGGACTTGGACTCCATCAGAAACTCTGGGCTCCAGGCCAAGCCTCTGATTTTGGTAACTTGCCCACCCCTGTGAGCCTCAGTTCCCCCATCTGCAGAGTGGGGATAATCACACGCACTTTCCCAGGGGCAGCCATGGGGAATCAAATGAGATAACACGGGTGAAAGCAGCCCTTTGTGAACTGCCCCTCATTGCGCAAACAAAGGTGCTATTACCACGGGCCACCTTTGCCCTTGGCTGTGAACAACCAAAGGAGAAAAGCAAGATGCACCTGGGTGCTCCTGGGTACTGATAAACAGCAAAAGTCAGGGCACGAGACATTGTGATCAATGCAGGACCTATGGGGCCTGGTCATTCCAGAGTTTCTTGCCATCCACATGGGTGGATACCACTCAGAAGTTCACCAGCCAATCGCAGGGAAGATCTATCTTTTCCCAAAGTTCCTTCCGTTCAAAACTCAGCCTCGTTCTAGGCAACTGGCGCTGGCTCCTCTCTGCCGAAATGGCATGAACCAGGGACCAGCCTCCTCTGGGCTCCCCCACTGGATCTGCCCACAGAGAAGGAACCTCTAAAATCCATGCTGGGGCAATGTCTCCTCTCTCCCAAAGTCCCACTGGGCTCCAGGGGAAATCACGACTGCCCATGTGTGTCTGAAGGTGTGATTTCGTACCTCTACGGACATTTTCATCCTTCTCTTTCTCCTGGAAGCAGCCTCCCCAGCCACCAGAGCACCTCAGACAGTCCCCCTGCGCAGACCCTGATGGGGAGATGGTACCCAAGCCACGTCCCACAGACCCACGCACACCCGATCCCTGACACACCCCACCTCCACTCTGACTCACAGCTGGTAACATAAATAAAACCCAACAAGTAAATAAAAGGTGAAAGTCAGAACCCAAAATAGACTCCCCACAATAAACCTCCCTCCCACCCCCCTCTCCCAGGCCAGCGAATGCCAAACACAAAGCCCTTGCCTTTTTGAGTCCCAAACTTCAGAAGGATGCCCATCACACCCTCCTTCCCCTCTTCTCTCTTCTCCTTATCAATCTTCCATGAACCCCCCCCCACCCCACCCAGCCCCAGTCCCTAAATCTCAGCTTCCTGAGCTCTGCTGAAGCCATCAGTGCATTCTGAGGACAGGGGATGGTAGGAGAACTGGCAGCTTGATGGCAGATAATCACCAAAAACAATAGGGCACTGTCTCTCCATTCCCGGCTTGGGTCACTCAGTCTGCGCCAAGAAGATCCTTTCAGAGCCGGCAAAGTTGAGGCCTGGCCTCATTTGCTCATTACTGCGAGCAGGAGTGGGAGCCACTGGGCAGAGATAACAGGAGCTGGGGACAGGCGGTAATTTAGCAAATTCTTGGGCACAACCAGTTATTGTTGCAGGTAAACAGGAGCCGGTGACTGACCCAAGCAGGGAGGCCCAGGGTCGGAGGAGAGTGGGGGAGTGTGGAGAGAGATCACACTGCCTGGCCCCCTGGCCTCCGGTCACCCCATCACAGAGTAACCCCTCCTCTGACTTTCTCCTTTTCCCTCTCCCCTAGAGCAGGGGCCTGGGCCAGCGCCCCCTGGAGGGCCCAAGACACTGGGGAGCAGTGGGACCGCAGTAAAATGTTTTAGGAGTTTGAAAGCCAGAAAAGCAGCCTCCCCTCGGATCCAGCCCCCAGAAGGGTTGTTTCCAGGCAAGCTAGTTCCCTTCTCATAAATCCCTTCACGGGCAAAGCAGGTTCATGTCTTCCACACAAAGCGGGGAGCTCATAGACCAAAACGGGGGGAGAGGGAGGGGAATTCAGTGATGCTTTGCCATTGGTTTGGAATGGTGGTGGTGGGGAGCCAAATGCTAGAGTCCAGAGAAGCCACGGGATGGGTCGCTGCAACCCTGACTCACCCAGTTCGGGCCAGGGGAGGGCCCTGGCCCCACCCCAAGCTGCTCCGGGAGGCATCAAGATTAGTAGGTATAGGGAGGGGCTGGGGGGGATGTAGCATCTCACCGCAAGGCCTGGGATTTTTATCCTCCCTCTGCCCCCCCGCCCCCCGACTCTGGTGACAAAGTTTCGGAGCTTGGCAGCCCTTCTACTCAGAAAACTCCTTCCTTCCTTAAGGACCCGGTCCAACTGTCCTCTGGGAAGAGTCCTGACCCTCTCCTCTGGCGGCCTCCCTCTACCAAAGGACCCCCGACGCCCGGAGGGCCACTCACTGTTTTGGAGTCGAGCTCGTGCCGTGACTGCGCCAGCACTTTATCCACCCCCGCCTGGTCCATGAAAGTGACGAAGCCGAAACCCCTGCGCGCGGTAGTGAGGGAGAGGCAGATGGTTACAAGGCAGTGAGCGGCGGTGGAGGGGGGCGAGCCGGGAGCAGGAGGCGGGGGTGAGGGGCTCACCTGGATCTCTTGGTCAGAGGGTCCCGCATCACCAGACACTCCTTCACCTCCCCGAACTGGCCGAAGTATTCGCGCAGCCCTTCTGTAACCACACACCCGCCTTCGGACCAGCTCGGGCCCCGCGCCCTTCCCCCCCCTCCCCCGTCCTTTGCCCCCGATGACCCCGCCGCGGCCCGGCCGCCCCCGCGCCAAGCAGCCTGCGCGCTCTCCACTGCCCCCCCCTCCATAGCCCTCACCCAGCTCCCGTGGAGCCTTCTGGCGCCCACGGGGGCCCCAGGAAGCCGAGGGCCGAGCTGGGCTGGAGGGGGGACGGCTCCGGCCGGGTTCCCGCCGCTCCGGGAGCCGCCTCACAAAAGTTTGAGCCGCAGGTGCGAGCGGAGTTGGCGCTGCCGCCGGCGGGTCCCGGGGGCCCAGCCCACCCCCCGATGCCCCCTGAACCCCTCATCTCCTCCCCTCCACCCGCTGGGCCATGCGCGCTCGCCGATCGCCCTGCGCTCTCGGGGTCCCCGGGCGGGGCGCGAAAGAGGGCGCGGGGGCGCCTGGGGTCAGCCGGGCGCAGGGCCGGGCTGGGGTGTCCGATTCCGGGGCGCCGGGGGGGGGGTCCAGGGTGCCCTGCCTTGGCCGGCGGGCGCTCCCGGGCTCGCTCACCCTGCGTAGTCTGCCAACTGAGTCCCCCGATGAACATCTTGCTGCGGGAGGAGGAGAGACACAAAGGGCCCGCGTGAGCGCCGGGCGCCAGGGCGCAGGGGGCGAGGGCCCGGGCCCCGGGGAGGCCCGGCCCGACCCGGATCGGCCATGTTGGCGGGGCCGGGGCGGGCGCGGGCCGGGCAGGCCGGGCCGGGCCGGGCCGGGCCGTACCAGGGGTCGTGCGGCGAGTCCGGGGAGGCGAGGCCGGGCTGGGGCGCGTCAGTCTCCATCGGGAGCCGCGGGCGGCGCGGGCAGCGGAGCGGCGGCGGCGGCGGCGGCGGCAGCGCTCGGCGCGGGGCAGATGAGGAGCGCGGCGAAGGGGGCCGGACGGACAGGCCATGCTGCCCCCTCCCCCGACCCCGCTCGGGCGGGCGGGCGGGGACGGCCGAGGGGAGGGCCCGCCGGGGGCCGACCTGCCGGCTCCTCCCCCCGCCGCCCTGCGCGCATAAAGCCCCGCGCTCGCCCGCGCGCCCGGGCGCCCGCGGAGGCGGCGGCGTCCGGACCCCGCTCCTGCCGGGCTCCCGGGTCCCCGAGGGCGAGAGAGACCCCGAATCCGGAGGCGGGCCGGGACCAGGGCGCGGCCGCACCCCCCCACCCACCCCAGCGCGGGGCCGGGCCGTGGGAACGCCCTCCCGGAATGAAGCGCTTCCCGGTGCCTTCAAGGTAGCTCGGTTCCGGATCGGGGATCCCCCTAGTCCTCCCTCTCAGGTCCCCGCTATCCAGAATTTAAGAGCTCCCCAATCTCCCTGGGTCGGGAGGGAGATAGCCCCAGTGCCCCCCCCATGCCCCCCCGCGTTCCAACTGGTGGAGGAGCCCTCCGTTCCCCCCAGTGGGAATGAGAAGCTGCCCCCAGTTTCCTCAGAGCCTGATTCAGGGCTCCCCCTCAGCAGCCCTGAGTCCACTCCCAGTGTCCCATATCCTCTATGTCCAATTTGGGGAACCCTTTCAGTGCCTCGCGCCTCGAATGGGGAGACTCCATGAGCACCCCAGTAGAAACCATGCCAGTTTCCTGAATCCCTTCCCAGCCCCTGCTGTCCCCTTCAACTCCCCCAAATCCCTTCTGTATGGTCTATTGAGGAACCCCCCTATTCCAAGCCCGGGTTCCCCGTTTGCTGCCACCCCGCACCCCCCAGTGTGAGGAGTCTTCACTGTTTCTCTCACTCCTGGCTCACTTGTCAGCCCTACTCAGACTTCTGGTTGGATTCGGGAAAGCCGGTTCCGGACGCTCACCGGCCCTCCCCACCGAGGCTGGGGGAGAGGTCAGTGCCGCTTAGAACCTCCCGTTTCCAGTTTAGGAGGCCGCCGGCTCAGCGGTGCACCTTCCCCTCCGAATGACCCCCTTCTTTTGCAGAGTTCTAAGCCCAACCCCATCGGATTGGAAGACCCTCAGCTGCCTACCCACTGCATTTGGAGTTACTTCTCTCAATCCGCCTCCAGTTTGAGACTTACTCCCCATGAAGGCAAACGCCTTCACTTCCTCCTCCCTCCGCCTCCATCTCCTGGGTCTCTGAGAGCCCCTCCCGGACTTTCACCCTAGGCTCCTTAGGAGTCACCTCGCCCTCCCCCAAATCTTCCTCCCTCCAGCCCGGGAACTCTAACATCCATTCTGATCACCTCCGGAGCTGGAGGCCACCCTCCCTATCCCCAGCTCGCCATATCCATCTCCTCTCCTCAATTCCCTGGCTGAGACCAGCCAAGAAAGGGTCAAAGCCGGAGGCCAAGACAGCCACTCCTCCCACACCCTCATCCCTGCTGGGTATCTCAGTGCCACACAAGCCCCTCCCTCCCAACTCACCTCCCACACCTTCCCCCTTCTCTACCTTAAATCTACCCTGTATAACCCAGTGACAACCCTTGATGACAAACCCTTTGCTGCTCACCTTGACATCCATCCTTCAGTCATCCACCTTTTATTAATGTGTACAGCAGCTCTGGGTGGCCTATCCCTGACCTCTGGAAGGGTGCCCATCCCCCTCTTCTCAGTATACCTTCCCTCCCCCTACCCCAACCACCACACATGTAAGAACGTGAGAGACTCAAGTTAATGGTTTCCTTGGGGACCTTCTGGGAACACTCAGCAGGTATATCCTGCCACCCTGTGTGCATAACACTAGAAACAAACTTGCTTTTTCCTGTTTTTATTGTCCTACTTACCCCACAGTTTCTCAGCATCCCCTGGACTGGGGTGGGGGGGCACCTCACCCAGGGTATTTTTCACCACCTCAGTAAAACTGGAACATCAAGTGTGTCCTGGGAGTGACACAGATGAGGGTCAGCAGGTAGCGAATCCCGTGTTAGGGAACGGGCTATTGGTAGATCTAAACTTCAGGTTCCTTGTGTGTAAAATGGGGCCAGTGGGGAGGTGCAGGGCAGGGGTGGGGGGCGAGTGAGCATTGATTTGTGTACTAATGCTGTTGGACAGGTGGCTTGGAGGTAGGAAATGGGTAAGGGTCATTTACTTAGAGCCAGCCAAGCCTGCGTATATAGTACATTGAGATAGGATCCATTTATTAGCGTTCTCATTCAGGTCCTTGGAGGAGGCAGCATCTCATCTACTTGTCACTACCTGGTTTGAGGCACAGTGGACTTAGAGAAGTCTCCTCCTACCATAGGTTCATCTCAGCCTAGCTGCTTCAGTCCACTTTGTTCCCAGTAGGGGTAGCCCTCACAGGACAATGCAGCTGTAAATCCATGATCCTTGTAGTAAATTGAGGATCTCAGTGGTATTAAGGAAAAATGATCTTTAGAGCAACTGGCCCAGACTCCAGAATTAGGAGATTAGAGGACGCTGTTACAGCTCTTTCTCTCTACTACTACGCACACCGAGCATCACTCAGAGAATGAAAAAACAATTTGCTTTATAGTTAAAAAAAAAAAAAATCCTTTCCAGAAAGCCAAGAGACAAATTACATTATGCCCAAGCACTAAGATGCAACTTGGCACATTCATTCATTCTACAAATATTTACTGAACACCCACTACCTGCCAGACACTACCTTAAATACTATATTCCTAGTACTACCTTTGTGAAACTTGCTTTGTAGAAACAGGAGTCAGATAACAAATAAATAAATAGATAGGTAGGTAAATAAATAATATGTCAGATGTTGGTAAGTGCTGTGGAGGAAGGAAGGGGGATAGGGAGGGTGGGAGGCATGGAAAAGCGGGTGATAAGCAATTTTAAATCAGTAAATTTATAGGGAGGAGTGATGTTTTAGCAAAGACTTGCAGGAATGGGTACATTAATCTACTGTTCTGATCCGGGGCTCTCCTTTAAGCAGAATGTCTGCATCTCTTGAGTGCAATAATAATTGATATTCGTAATTTGACTTTCATTGCTCTAAAACAGTGGTTCCCAAACCCTAATGTGCATAAAAAATCACTCAGTGATTTTCAGTAGACACACGGTGGATGGGAGTTTTGAAGAATGCATTTTTTAACAAGTGCCTCTATCAGATGACGCTGATAGCTGAGGTTTTCTTCAGACCACTCTTGAAGAAACATTGCTTTAAAATATACTGAAGAATCTTCTAGAATGACAACAACAACAAAATTAAAGATTAAATTACAGTCCATGTGGTTTTTGTGTTGAGAGTATTTCACTGTGTTTTCATTCTTTGAAAAAGCAAAGACCCAAGCAAAACCCTGGATTACCCAGAACATTCCATTTCTTGTCCATACAGGAGAAGGGAAATTTTATCGTAAGCTGATTAGGAGCCAAATATTTATAATCAGTGTGTTTGCACCCTTCCCATCATTTTGGCCCTAATTTGTCTCTTTTTTTTTTTTCCTTCTCCCAAATCTCAGACTCAACCAGGAGGTGATGGGCTAGGGTAATGAGAGCACATGATAGGTTGGTCCTGGAATCACCACTGTTTCTGGTTGAGTCATTCTAGGGGTATACCACTCAGCCTCCTGAGCTTCCATGTATTATCTCAGTTGCTGCAAGATTTGGGCGAGCTCAGTATGAAAGCACCTTAAAAATTCTAGAGCACTATGGAAAGATATGGAAGCTCTGGGATGCTGCATTCCCAGGTCCAGTTAATTTGGCCCAGCTCAAATTCATTTACCTTCAAGATAGTGTGGGACCAGCATAAGGATATACCTACAGATCAACAGAATAGAATTGAGAATCCAGAAATAAACCCTCACGTTCACAATCAACTGGTTTTTTTTTTATTAGGGCACCAACACAATTCAATAGGGAGAAACAGCCTCTTCAAGAAATGATGCCAGGACAATTTGATGTCCACATGTAAAAGAATTAAATTGCACTGTTACCTCACACCATATACAAAAATCAACTCAAAATGAATTAAAGACCTAAACGTAAGTTCCAAATTTATGTTTTAAGATTTTATTTATTTATTTGAGAGAAAGAGCGAGAGCACAAGCAGGCGGAGGGGCAGAGGGAGAGGGAGAAACAGGCTCACTGCTGAGCAGGGAGCCCAACGAGGGGCTCAATCCCAGGACCCTGGGATCCTGACCTGAGCTGAAGGCAGATGCTTAACCGACTGAGCCACCCAGGTACCCATAAGATCTAAAATTACTTAAAAAGATCAGTCAGGGGTGCCTGGGTGGCTCAGTCGTTAGGCGTCTGCCTTTGGCTCAGGTCAGGATCCCAGGGTCCTGGGATCGAGCCCCACATTGGGCTCCCTGTTCCACGGGAAGCTTGTTTCTCCCTCTCCCACTCCCCCTGCTTGTGTTCCCTCTCTCACTGTATCTCTCTCTGTCAAATAAATAAATAATAAAAATAAATAAAAATAAAAAGATCAGACATCATTAAATTAAAAACTTCTGTGCTTCAAAGAACACCATCAAGAAAGTGGAAAACCAACACACAAATGAGAAATTTTTTGCAAGTCGTATATTTGATAAGGGACTTAGATCTAGAATATACAAAGGAGGCATACAACCCAAAAATGAAAAAATAAACATGTCAATTAAAAATGGGCAGAGGAGGGGCACCTGGCTGCCTCAGTCGGAAGAGCATGAGACTCTTCATCTCAGGATCATGAACCCCTGGTCAGGTGTAAAGAGGACTTAAATAAATAAATAAATAAATAAATAAATAAACTTTTAAAAAATGGGCAAAGGAAGAAGATCTATAAGTTGTTGATAAGCACTTGAAAAGATGCTCAAAATCATTAGCCATCCAGAATACAAATCAAAGCTATGATGAGATACCGCCACACAACCACCAGGATGACTATAATCAAAATGATAGATGACAACAAGTCTTGGCGAGGATGTGGAGAAAATGGAATCTTTATACATTGCTGGTGGGAATGTAAAATGATATAGAATATGAAGTCTGGAAGAGCAGATCCTCATACAGTTAAACATAGACTTGCCCTATAATCCAGCAATTCCACTCCTAGATGTATGGCCTCAGAGAAATGGAAATATTATCCACACAAATCTTGTACATGGGGGCGCCTGGGTGGCTCAGTCGTTAAGCCTCTGCCTTTGGCTCAGGTCATGATCCCAGGGTCCTGGGATCGAGCCCCGCATCGGCCTCCCTTTTCGACGGGAAGCCTGCTTCTCCCTCTCCCACTCCCCCTGCGTGTGTTCCCTCTCTCACTGTGTCTCTCTCTTTCAAATAAATGAATAAAATCTTAAAAAAAAAATCTTGTACATGGACGTTCACAGCAGCATTATTTTATAATAGCCAAAAAAAGTGGAAATAACCCAAATGTCTATCAACTCTATGCAATGGAATATTACTCAGCCATAAAAGAGAATGTAGTACTGCTCCATGCTACAACATGGACGAACCTTCAACACATTATGCCAAGTGAAAGAAGCCAGAAACAAAAGTTCACAAATTGTATGGTTCCATTTACACAAGGTGTCTACAATAGGCAAATTCACAGAAATGGGAAGTAAGCTGGTGATTGCCTAGAGCTTGGGAGGGTCAGGGGGAACTCTGGGGGGAAATGGAGAGTGAGTGAGTTACGATGGAGTGACAAAAACCTTCTAAAATTGATTATGGTGATAGTTGCACAATTTGGTGAATATGCTAAAAACTTGAAATATATACTTTAAATGGGTAAATTGTATTTTATGTGAATTACATCTCGATAAAATTGTTACCCCCATCATTTGCCTGGTATAAACCTTTCTCTTATCCCAGTGCCTATCCATCCAAATGAATTTACCCTTTGCTTCCGTAGCACTTTGTTTTTATCATCATCATCATCATTTAGAAATTATTAAGTACTTTATACTAGACACCATGCTAAGCACATTTCGGGGATTTTCTCATTTCATTCTCCCATCAATTCTTCAAAGTAGGAACTGTTGTATTTTTATTTTACTGGCCAGGAAAACAAGTCTTAGAGAAGTTAAGTAATTTGTCCAAAGTCACATGGTAGATGGGAAAAGCAATAGTTAAGATTTGTTGAGCAATTACTATGTTCTAGGCATGGTACTAAGCACTTCAGGAAACTCCTTCAATCCTTACAATAACCCTATAAAGTAAGTCCCTATTTACAAATCCAGAAACAGAAGCATTGACAGGCAAACTTGCCAATAAAGATCGGAATGGTGGCAAGTGCGAGAGCTGAGATTTGAACACAAGTCTGATGTCAGAATCTCTTCCAGGCACCACTACATTATATTAACTATATATTCAGTGCATAACTATCCACCTACTAGTACAGATGGTTCTGGACTGTCTGTTATGCTGTAATGAGAGCTACTTAATGGCAGGGCCCCTGTGTTAAGCCTTTTTGCAGTCTCTTCCATGACGATCCCCATCCTCAAGACCATACCTTATATTGGGGGCTTAATAGTTGCTTACTAAGGGGCACCTGGGTGGCTCAGTCGTTAAGCATCTGCCTTCGGCTCAGGTCATGATCCCAGGGTCCTGGGATGGAGTCCCACTTCGGGCTCCCTGCTCGGCGGGAAGCCTGCTTCTCCCTCTCCCGATCCCCCTGCTTGTGTTCCCTCTCTCTCTGTGTCTCTCTGTCAAATAAATAAATAAAATCTTTAAAAAAAAATAGTTGCTTACTAAGTGCCTGCCTAGAACTAGTCACCATGCTAGGGTTAGAGGACGCAATGGTGAAGGAGACAGATGGCAATCCCCACTCTCACAGAGCTTACAATCCTTACAACAAGAGTTGTCCATACATCTTTTTAATCAAGTCATTTTCATCAGTGCAATAATCCAATAAAGTAGGTTCTATTAATATGCTTGCTTTACAGATGGAGAAACTGAGACTCAGACACCTGAAGTGACATGCCCAAGGTCACGCAGCTAGCAAGTGGCGCGCGCGGGGGGGGGGGGGTGCAGTCTTAAGAACCCAGCTCTACCTGACTCAAACATTATGCTACATTCTGTCCCCATTTTTCCCTCTGATTTTTTCCCCCTTGCCCAGGCAGGGAGAGAATTAAATAAACTATTCTGCTTGTCCAGCTGAGAACACCCACAGTCTGTCCAGACCGGCTGACTCTCCCACTTTCTCACTGTCGCTTCCAATGCCAGCCAGAGTCGGTTTGATGCATCGGTGAAGGGGGGATGCTTTCGGAGTTTTATGGTTTCAGCATCTGAAGTTGCCTCTCTGCTGTAATTAACTATTTGATTTTGTCTGGTCAGTTAATAATTCCACAACTCTGGGGTTGAAGGCAAAGATGCTAAGAGCATGGCTCCTTTAATTTTATTTATTTTTTAAATGTTTATTTTGGGAAACTAAACTGCAGACCTGGAGAACAGAAACCGCAGGTCTGTCAGTGGTGACTGTGGGGGAGGGGATGCCAGTCTGTTGGCAGGGGCTTCCGATTACACTCAGGGCATAAATGTGAGGGGCTGGCTAGAGGAAGGGTCCATTTAGGAGCCCTGTGTGGGGAACAAAATGTCCTCTCCCTAGAGACTGGGTTTTCAGGATCCCAGGGATTTAGTTTTTGGAATCAATGAGTATAGCAGAAAAAAAAAAATTAGATAGGGAGTTAGAAGGCTGGGGCTCCTTTCTGACCTTGAAGCAGGCTCTTCCCCTCTCTAAGTCCTACCTAGTTTATTCATCAGCAAAATGGAAGGTGGCCAGATTATTTCAGAGATGGGAAATTGGTTTCAGTTTTTCTATTGATTAGTAGTGGCTGGGGCTGGGCAAAGACAGAAAGCTATGATTGATTAGCGATGTCTGCCATGGATACAGGTAATCAGGGAATAGTGGAAGGAGTGCCATATATTTGCCTTCCCTAGGCTCTTCCTACATCTTTTCCAGTTTTGGTCTTCTATAAATTTTAGAACAAGAGGGGCAGAGATCAAGAGCTATGCAGCCATTTCCAGGGGTGAGGCAGCCAAGACAGGAACCACCAAAATGACAATTTTATTAATGGCAATAGTACATGATTCTAAATGTGGAGGAAAAGGTCTGAAAGGATTTACATCAAACCAAAAACCATTAACATCAAATCATTAACAAGGGGGTGGTGTATATTGTATGTTGCTATATGTATGGATTTTTTTTCTTTGAATATGGATTTATTTTAACAATAAAAAAACATAGTAAAAATAATTTGAAAGAGACTAAAGATTTTTTCAAGAACAGTAATAGCAGCATTATTCATAAGAGTCAGGATTTGGAAATAATCCAAATGTTCGTCAATAGGAGAATGAATAAACCATGATAATATGCATACAATGGAATACTATGCAAAAATTAAAAGGAACAAATGAATGGTATATGGATGAATTTCAAAAACACGTGTTAACCAAAAAACGCCAGACACACACAAAATACATACTGTATGATTCCATCCACATAAAGTTCTAGAACAGGCAAAACTAATCTATGAAGAGAGAAGCATTTATCTTTGGAGGAAAAGGAGCAGATACTGACTGGTGAGTAAGAGAATTTTCGGGAGAATGAAAACGTTCTATACCAGTATTGTCCAATAGAAATAAGATGCCAGGCACCTAGGTGACTCAGTCAGTTGAGTGTCTATCTGGCTCTTGATTTCGGCTCAGGTCATGATTTCAGGGTCATGAGATCGAGCCCATCAGGCTCTGTGCTCAGTGCAGAATCTGCTTGAGATTCTCAATCTCCCTCTTCCTCTGCCCCATCCCCCACTTGCATTCTCTCTCTAGATAGATAAATAAATAAATAAAATATGATGCAATCCACAGCTGTGAACCACATATGCAATTTTAAATTTTCTAATGGCCACATTTAAAAAAGTAAAAGGAAACAAGTAAAATTAATTTTATAATATATTTAAAGCATTACATTTCAGCATGTAATTAGTATAAAATCATTAATGATATATTTTACATTCATTTTTTTATAATCTTCTATATCCAATGTATATTTTGTGCTTATGGTACTTCTTAGGTCAGACCAGCTACATTTCAAGTGTTGAGTAGCCCCATGTGCTAAATGGTCACTGTAGTAGACAACAGAGCTCTGTATCTTAATCTGAGTTGTGGTTATATATAAAAAATTATCAAATCATAAACTTAAAATTTGTGCATTGTACTTTGTGTAAATTATAGCACAATAAAAGAGAGAATGAAACTTTACTAAAAAAGGCAAATTTTAAAATTTGAAAGAGGGCTAAAATCAGGACACCTTGTTGGCTCACCTTGTTGGTAGAGCATGCAGCTCTTGATCTCAGGGTTGTGAGTTCAAGCCCCACATTGGGTGTAGAGCTTACTTAATAATAATAATAATAATAATAATAATTGGTGCTAAAATGAGAGAGTGGGGATAGAGTAACCAGGCAAAGAAAGAATGGATTACATCCATAAATCTGTTTCTCATCTTAGTAGGAAAATCCACCAGCACGCAGGATCCCCAAGACTGGGTTAGAAAACCACAAAAGGTCAGTTGGTGGAATCTAATCAAGAGCTTGGTCCTCAGGGGCGCCTGGGTAGCTTAGTCAATTAAGCGTCAGGCTCTTGGTTTCGGCTCAGGTCATGATCTCAGTGTTGTGAGATCGAGCTCTGCACTGGGCTCTGCGCTGGGTGTGGAGCCTGCTTGAGATTCTTTCTCTCCCTCTCCCTTTGCCCCTCCCCACCTCTCTAAAAAAAGCGGGGGGGAGCTTGGTCTTCAGTCTTCGGTATTGTATTCTAATTTTCTAGTGTGTTACATGTAACATGTAACTAATAACAGAAGTAGGTACTGATAACTTTACTGAGCCCTTGCCAAATGCTTAGGATGGTGCTAAGAACTTTCCAGCATGATCTCATTGAAACCTCTCCACAACCCTACTGAGGTTGATTTCCCTTATGACCCTCCCATTTTACAGACCATGAAACCAAGGTTCAGTAACTTGCCCAAGGTCACTCCACTCAGGAGTGGCAAAGAAGGGGTTTTGGCACAGGTTCCCTAGCTTCTGGTCTGGTATTTTTAACCACTTCCTCTACTGAAGGCTGAAAATGCTTTATTTGGTTTATAACAGATAAATAAGTAAATGAAGAAGGGAAAGAAATAAGCAGATGAGGAAGAGTGGACTCAAGGTGATGTCTGTAAATAATATCACTCTTGCTCCCTGGCCTTAAGACATGTTCTCTTGAGGGAGAGGGGAAGAGGTGGGTTATGTAGCACTTCAGGCAGTCTTACCTGAATGCCCATGGAAGCGTGCGTCCCATGGGAATGCCATTCGTCAGAGTGCCCCAATTTCAAAAGGTTGAGAACAGCTACCATGGAGAGCCTCTAATGTCCCTTTCTTGCTCTACAGTTAGAGAAACTTAGAGATCAGATAGAGGTGTCTTGCCCAAGGTCACACAGGTGGTATTTGGTGGCTCCATCTTTCCAACTTCACTTCCATTGAATGAATTAAATACGCCTTTTCCACCATGTCACTTCCTTTAGAGGTATCTTTTTTTTTTAAGTTTTATTTGTTTAAGGGGCTCAAACTCATGACCCTAAGATCGAGAGTCACGTGTTCCTGACTGAACCAGCCAGGCACCCCATTATTTTAGAAGTATCTAAGCATTCCTGGGGTGCCTGGCTGGCTCAGTTGGTAGAGCATGCGACTCTTGATCTTGGGGTCATGAGTTCGAGTCTCATGTTGAGTGTAGAGTTTAGAAAAATGAGATAGATAGATAGATAGATAGATGATAGATAAAAATAAACAATCCTGAATGAGACTTGCTGCCAGTCTAAAGGGACAAATTATATCAAGCAAAATATGAGGAACTTAAGAGAACTTTGGAGGCACAGGGGAGGGAGAGTGTATAGTGAGTTGGAGAGGAAAGGGAAGATTTGTGTGTGAGCTGGATCAGGAAGGCAGAAATAGAGGAGTGGGTAATCCCCAAAGGAGAGCCACTGGGCACCTGTGTTGGGTGAATTGTGTATTTCCCATCTGCTCAACTATTGTCCTGCCTTTACTGTCCGGCATAGTGCTGGGTCTACATGAAGGCTCAATCAGGGGGCACCTGGGTGGCTTAGTAGGTTAAGTGTCCTGCGGTCCTGATATTGAACCCTGTGTCAACCTCCCTGCTCAGTGGAGAGTCTGCTTCTCCCTCTCCCTGCTGCTCCCCTTGCTTGTGCTCGCTCTCTCTCTCTGTCAAATAAATAAATAAAATCTTTTTTTTTAAAAGAAAGAAATGTAGAGAGAAGGGTGCATTCATTCATTCATTCATTCGACATTTACTAAATGTCTATTATGTTCCACCCATAAAGCTAAGCGCTTTACCTGGGACTTCAGTCAAATATTCTAACTGTCCCCAGGTCCAGGTCTCTCTATCTGACATAATAGAACAACAACAGGGGCGCCTGGTGGCTCAGTCACTAGTCGTCTGCCTTCGGCTCAGGTCATGATCCCAGGGCCCTGGGATCGAGCCCTGCGTCAGGCTCCCTACCCCTGCTTGTGTTCCCTCTCTCGCTGTGCCTTTTTCTATCAAATAAATAAAACCTAAAAAAAAAAAAATAATAATAGAACAACAACAGTAAGAGTAGGAATTATAATTACTGTTTATCACATGCTTACAATGTGCCGTGTGCTTTGCTAAACAGTTTACATTAATTGACTCATTTAGCATCCCCACCCCCAACCCCTGCCCAAACTGAGGTACAAACAGCAAAGATATAAGATAGTGGAATTTGAATACAGGCAGGTTCTAAACTACCCTTTAAAAAAATGTATTTATTGGGGCTCCTGGGTGGCTCAGTCGTTAAGCGTCTGCCTTCAGCTCAGGTCATGATCCCAGGGTCCTGGGATCGAGCCCCGCATCCAGCTCCCTGCCCCGTGGGGAAGCCTGCTTCTCCCTCTCCCACTCCCCCTGCTGTGTTCCCTCTCTCGCTGTGTCTCTCTCTGTCAAATAAATAAATAATATCTTTTTAAAAATGTATTTATTTTGGAGCTAGAGATAGAGAGCATGGTGGGGGTGGTAGGCGGGAACAGAGGGCAAGGGACAAACAGACTCTGTGCTGAGCGCAGAGCCAGAGCGGGTGTTGATCCCACAACCGGGAGATCCTGACCTGCCCAAAATCAAGAGTTGGATGCTCAACTGATGGAGCCACCCAGGAGCCCCTCGTTTTTTGTTTTTTGTTTTTTAAGGTTTTATTTATTTATTTATTTGAGAGAGAGAGGGAGCCTGATGTGAGAGTGGGGGGAGGAGCAGAGGGAGAGGGACAATCAGGCTCTGGGCTGAGCAAGAAGCCGGACATGGGGCTCACTCTCACAAACTCTGAGATCATGACCTGAGCTGATGTCAATAGTCAGCTGCTTAACTGACTGAGCCACCCAGGCACCCCACTTTTTTTAAAGTAAACTCTGCCGCCAACGTGGCATTTGATCTCATGACCCCAAGATCACAAGTCTCATGCTCTACCAACTGAGTCGGCCAGACACCCCTAAACCACACTTGGATTCAATCACTTGTATCCACCTTCTCATTCACCATGCAAGTCTAGGCACTACCTCCTCAGCAAGATGTCTGCAATAGCATATCTGATCATCCAGAACCTGCTGTTGCCCTCAGTCCCAGCTCCAATGGCTCTCTCAAAGCCCTGCACAGTCTGGCCTCTGCCTCCCTCTACAGTTTCACGTCCCCCACACCCTACCTCCCTTCCGCCCTCTGATCAGTTGGCCTTTCAGAGCCTGGAATCACCAAGCTCTTTCTCAGCTGGGGGCCTGTGAACAGCCTTCCTCCAGCCTGGAGCATCCATCCTTCAGCTTGGAGCACTTTTTCTTCTGCTAGAGCACCCTGCCCTCTGCCTGGAGCACCCTGCCCTTGACCAGCCTGCAGTCCTTGCTTATCCTGGAGCACGTCCTGCAGTCCTTGCTTATCCTGGAACATGTTCATCTTAGCCTGGACCCTTCGCAGCAGCCTGATCATGCTTCCCCCAGACTGGAATACTCCCCTCTCTCTTCCGTGCTTGGTTACTTCCTTTCCATCTTTCAGATTGGGGCATAAATGTCACTTTCTCAAAAAAAAAAAAAAAGAAAAGAAAAGAAAAAAGTCACTTTCTCACGAGAACTTCCCTGATCACTACCTTCCCTGATCACTTCTCTGATCCCTTATGCCTTTGCCTTCCCCCCCATTTTTCCCCTTGTAGTACCTGTCATGGCGTGCGTTTGTGTGCGTGGACTGCTTGGTTAATGTCTGTGACTCCTTAGGGCATAAGCTCCTTGAAATTAAAGACTGTTTTCTTATTCCCCATTGTTTGGCTAGCACATAGTAGGCACTCTATAAATCTTGGTGGAATGAACAAATATGTAAATACTGTGGTAGACACGTTAGCCTCCTTAAGCCTTAAGTACAGTAGTCCCCCCCTCCCCTTATCCGCGGTTTCTCTTTGCAGGGTTTCAGTTACCCCCGGTCAAACGTGGGTCTGGAAGCAGACAATCCTCCTGACCATCCTCAGAAGGTCAGCAGTAGCCTAACGCTATGTCACAATGCCTACATCATGCACCTCACTTCATCTCATCACCTAGGCATTTGATCATCTCCCATCACCACAAGAAAGGTGAGTTTTGTTTTGTTTTTGTTTTTAAAGTATTCTTTATTTTTTTTAAAGATTTATTTATTTGACATAGAGAGAGACGGCGAGAGAAGGAACACAAGCAGGAGGAGTGGGAGAGGGAGAAACAGGCTTCCCGCTGAGCAGAGAGCCCGAAGCGGGGCTTGATCCCAGGACCCTGGGACCACGACCCGAGCCAAAGGCAGAAGCTTAACGACTGAGCCACCCAGGAGCCCTGGGTGAGTTTAATACAGTAAGACATTTTGAGAGTCAGAGAGACCACATTGCCATCACTTTTATTTCAGTATATTGTTACAATTGTTCTATTTTATTATTAATTCTTGTTGTTAATCTCTCCCTGTGCCTAATTTATAAATTCAGCTTTATCATAGGTATGTATGTATAGGAAAAGACACAGGATACCTAGTGTTGGGTCCTATCTGCGGTTTCAGGCATCTCCTGGGGGTTCTTGGAATGCATCCCCTGCGGATAAGCGGGGGGATGACTGTGATTATAATAATCACTGTTGTTTATCGAGCTCTTATTTCAGGACAAGCACTTTCACATGCTACTGCATTAACTCAGATAAATATGATGCATATATAATTATTATTATCTCTATGTTACAGATGAGGACACTGAGGTTCAGAGAAGTGTCACCACCAGGCCAAGGTCACATGGCTTCCACCCAGCCTCTCCTCTGCAGGTATGACTCAACCCCCATGCCACACTGCCTCCCTGAGAGTGGGGCCAGACCCTTATATCCCTGTTCCCTCTCCTGTCTCTTCCTTCAGTTCCTCCAGGGAGGGATTCCTGCCTTGAATTCTTTAGCTGGCAGAAGAGGATCAGAAGGTCTGTCAGGATCTGGCTCCTTGATATAGTGAATAATGATCAATATTATTGTTAACTGAGCGGTGACCAGGTGCCAGAGCCCACATTACTTCATATACCTTCACAGAGCCCTCATAGCCACGCTAAGAAATAAGGACTATTATCTGAGGCTCAGGAAAGCAAAGCTGTTCGCCTGAGGTTAGACAACTAGGAAATAGAGCCAGGGTTCCAGCACTTGTCCTTCTGTTATCAGACTTTGTGACCCAGAAGAGGGAAGACAGATCCACTCTGGAGGGTTCTTTTCCACCCCATGCCACAGTAGTTCCAGCTGTCCCTTCAGAAGGACTACTGACCTCACTTTGTCATCAGGACCAGCAGGTGCCAGAAAGGGTTGAGAGCCTTGGGAGCATTCAAGATGATCCACCAAGAAAAGACCAGACCTTCTAGATGTATTTTTTTCTATCTCATCTTTTAAAAATTTCTTTTGTGTGTGTTTTATAACATAGTTATGATAAAAGCATAATTGGACACCTTTATATGAATAGGTAAATCTATATATATTAGCAATATGGCCTCAAAGATTGTTTTCTCTTAGGGATGTATAATCACAAAAATTTAGAGGTCATTGGTTAAGACAGTAAAGACAAGGATTAAAATAATTATATAGAATATCTACATATAAAAGAATGATGTTAGGTCCCTACCTCACACCATATTAAAAAATGAATGCAAAATGGATCAAAGGTCTAAAACTATAAAACTTTTAGCAGAAAACATAGGGGTAAATCTTCATGACCTTGAGTTTATCAATGGCTTCTTAGTTATGTCCCCAAAGCAGAAGTAACAAAAGAAAAATTGGACCTCATCAAAATTAAACATCCTTTGTGCATCAAAGGACATAATCAAGAAAGTGAAAAGACAACTACAGAATAGGAAGAAATATTTGCAAGTTTTATATCTGTTAAGGGTCTAGTACTCAGAATTTATATAAGGAACTCTTATAACTCAATAAAAAGGGGCACCTGGGTGGCTCAGTTGTTAAGTGTCTGCCTTCAGCTCAGGTCATGATCCCAGGGTCCTGGGATGGAGCCCCTCATCTGTTTCCCTGCTCCGCGGGAAGCCTGCTTCTCCCTCTCCCACTCCCCCTGCTTGTGTTCCTTCTCTAACTGTGTCTCTCTCTATCAAATAAATAAATAAAACCTTTAAAAAAATTAACTCAATAATAAAAAGACAAACAACCCATTTTAATTAATTAATTAATTAATTTTTCAGTAGGCTCCATGCCCAACGTGGGGCTTGAACTCAATACAGGAGTCATGTGCTCTACTGACTGAGTCTCCCAGGCGCCCTGCCAGACAACCCATTTTAAAATTAGCAAAAAAGGGGCGCCTGGGTGGCTCAGTCGTTAAACGTCTGCCTTTGGCTCAAGTCATGATCCCAGGGTCCTGGGATCGAGCCCGGCTCCCTGCTCCGTGGGGAAGCCTGCTTCTCCCTCTCCCACTCCCCCTGCTTGTGTACCCTCTCTTGCTGTGTCTCTCTCTGTCAAATAAATAAACAAAATCTTTTAAAAATAAAAAAATATAAATATAAATAAAAAATAATAATAAATAAATAAATAAATAAATATAAATAAAAAATAAAAATAAATAAAATGATCAAAAAAGGGGCAACTCTTGATCTCGGGGTCATGAGTTTGAGCCCCACATTGGGTGTGGGATACTTAAATAGATAAATAAAATAAACTTAATAAATAAATAAATAAAATGAGCAAAAGAGTTGGTGCATATTTCTCCAAAAAAAATACACTACTGACCAAATAAAAAGATGCCCCAAATAAACCGATGGTTGCCTGAGGGGAGGGAGGTTGGGGGAATGGACAAAATGGGTGAAGGGGATTAAGAGGTACAATCTTCTAGTTATAAAATAAATAAGACATGGGATGTAATGCACAGCATAGGGAATATAGTTGATAATATTGTAACAATTCTACTTTTTTATTTTTTTAAGATTATTTATTTATTTGAGAGAGCGAGAATGAGAGAGACAGAGAGAGAGAGTACATGAGAGGGCGGAGGGTTAGAGGGAGAAGCAGGCTCCTCACTGAGGAGGGAGCCCGATGCCTGGACTCCAAGATCATGACCTGAGCCGAAGGCAGTCGCTCAACTGAGCTACCCAGGCGCCCACAATTCTGTTTTTTTGAAAGATTTATTTATTCTAGAGAGAGAGAGAGAGAGAGAGGGAGAGAGAGCGCACAGTGCAGGGGGGGAGGGGCAGAGGGAGAGGAAGAGAAACTCAAGCAAGAGTCCCTGCCCAGCATGGAGCCCCATGCAGAGCTCCATGACCCTGAGATCATGACTTGAGCCCAAATCAAGATTCAGACGTGCTTAACCGACCGAGCCACTGAGGCGCCCCATGTTTTTTTCTTTTTTAAGATTTTATTTTTTGGAGCATCTGGGTGGCGCAGATGATTGGGCGTCCAACTCTCGGTTTCCGCTAGGGTCATGATCTTGGTGTCTTGGGATGAATCCCTGTGTTGGGCTCTGCGCCCAGTGGGGAGTCTGCCTCAGATTCTCTCTCCTTCTCCCACTGCCCCTCCTGCTCATGCTCTCCCTTTCTCTCTCATTAAAATGAATAAATAAGATTTTATTTTTAAGTAATCTCTACACCCAGTGTGGGGCTCGAGCTCACAGCCCGGAGATTAAGAGTCATGTGCCCCACTCACTGGGCCAGCCAGGCGCCACTGTAACAAATCTGTATGGTGACAGATGATAATAAGATTTACTGTGGTGACCATTTTGTAATGTATATAAATATTGAGTCACTGTGTTGTACACCTAAAATGAATACAATATTGTATGTCAATTATTCTTCATGTGAGTTCAAGCCCCACACGTGGGGGTAGATATTACATTAAAAAATAAAATATTTATTTATTTTTTGTATTTTTTTAAAGATTTTATTTATTTATTTGACAGAGAGATACAGCGAGAGAGGGAACACAAGCGGGGGGAGTGGGAGAGGGAGAAGCAAGCTTCCCGCAGAGCAGGGAGCCCGATGCAGGGCTCAATCCCAGGACTCTGGGATCACGACCTGAGCCAAAGGCAGACACCTAACGACTGAGCCACCCAGGTGCCCCAGAAATAAAATATTTAAAATAAATAAATAAATAAAATCTTTAAAAAATAGAAAGAATGAAGGGAAAGATGCTCAACATCATTAACTATAAGGGAAACACAAATCAAAGCCACAATGAGATACCACTTCATACCCACTAGGATGGCTATAATTAAAAAAAAAAAAAAACTTAAAGGGCTCCTGGGTGGCTCGGTCAGCTAAGCATCTGCCTTTAGCTCATGTCATGATCCCAGGGGTCCTGGGATCTAGCCCCGCTTCAGGCTCCCCGCTCAGCGGGGAGTCTGCTTCTCCCTCTCCCTCTGCCGCTCCCCCTCCTTGTGATCTCTTGTTCTCGCTGTTAAATAAATAAGATCTTTAAAAAATAAAAAAGTAAACTTAAGAAAAATTACAAGAGTTGGCAAGAATGTGGAGAAGTTGAAACCTGTACATTACTGGTGGGTATGTAAAATGGTGTGGTGCTCTGGAAAACACTTTGACGGATCCTCAAAAAATTAAACATGGAATTATTCATGACCCATCTACTAACCGTATATCTGAAAGAACTGAAAATAGGTATTCAAACAAAAACTTGTACATGAATGATCCTAGCAGCACTCTTCACAATAGCCAAAAGGTAGAAACTACCCAAATGCCCATCAAGTGATGAATGGATAAACGAAATGTGGCATATCCATACAATGGAATATAATTCAGCCATAAAAAGGAATGAAGTGCTGACACCGGCTACAACACGGATGGCCCTCAAAAACATTATTCTAAGTGAAAAAAGCCAGACACAAAAGGTCCCATATTTTTTTTTTTAAAGATTTTATTTTATTTGACAGAGAGATAGAGAGCACAAGTAAGCAGAGAGGCAGGCAGAGAGGGAGAAGCAGGCTCTCTGCTGAGCAGGGAGCCTGACGCGGGGCTTGATCCCAGGACCCCAGGATCATGACCTGAGCCGAAGGCAGCCGCTTAACCGACTGAGCCACCCAGGCGCCCCAAAAGGTCCCATATTTTATGATTCCATTTATATGAAATATCCAGAATAGATAAATCCATAGAGACAGAAAACAGGTCAGTGGTTATCAGGGGCTGGGGCAGAGTGGAACGAGGGGTGATTACTTCATCGGTATGGGTTTTGACTTTGGGGTGATGAAAATGTTCTGGAACTAGATCGAAGTGATGGTTGCATAACATTGTAAATGTACTAAATGCAACTGAATTATACACTTTATTTATTTATTTATTTGACACAGAAAGAGAGCACAAGCAGGGGGAGTGGTCGAGGGAGAGGGAGAAGCAGGCTCCCCACTGAGCAGGGAGCCTGATGCGGGGCTCGATCCCAGGACCCCGGGGTGCTGGGATCATGACCTGAGCCAAAGGCAGATGCTTAACCCACTGAGCTATCCAGGTGCCCATGAATTGTATACTTTAAAATGCTTAAGTTAACCTCAGTGAAACAAAAATAATGAAAGAAACACATGATCATGATAAGAAAATATATTTTTTTAGGGGCGCCTGGGTGGCTCAGTCATTAAGTGCCTGCCTTCCTCATGATCCTGGGGTTCTGGGATCGAGCCCCATGTTGGGATCCCTGCTCCGCGGGGAAGCCTGCTTCTCCCTCTCCCTCTCCCACTCCCCCTGCTTGTGTTCCCTCTCTCGCTGTGTCTCTCTGTCAAATGAATAAATAAAATATATTTTTTTAAACAGCACAGAATGGTACTAAATGACCTCCGTCCCACTTCCCATTTGTACTCCCCAAAAGAAATGAACACAGATACTACAATTTAGTATGTATTCTTCTTCAAATGTTTTCTATATACATATAGAGATGTGCAGTACATCTCTGTGGGTATTTATGTGCAGATATTCCCTTTCTCTTTTACACAAATGGCATTATGTTACGCTCAGCATATTGCCTTTTTTCTCTTGGCAATATATCAATGACCATTCCATACCAATACATTTTTCTTAATGGCTCCATTGTCTGAAAGTCCCATATACTCCCCATGTCTCCGTCCTCAGAGTCCTGAATTCCAACTCCCCTCGGGCCACACACTCCTCTGTGACTTTGACCTCCATTGTTGCTTCTTCCCACGGCGTTGTGAGGAGTCGCTAATATTCAGCAGGTGCCCGGCCCCAGGGGCTTTGTGAAAATGACAGCTCTCTTCTCCCTCACTCTGCTACTCTAGGACCAGCTGAGGGTACTGAAGCATAATGCTGGAGAGTCTAGACTCCCCCTTTTACTAGCTGTGTGACCTGAGGCAAGTTCCCTACCCCCTCTGCTGCATTGAACCTACAGGAGGAAGCACAGGGCCCAGCTCAGAGCTGGCTGGCATCATATGATCTTTCAGGAATAAAAGGTGGGCTGAGCCTTGGGTCTGTGGCCACCTGCCTTTGGGTAGGGCTCTAATGCAGGGTGCTGAGGCGGGAAGGTGAGGCCAAGCTGGGCGGCCCTGGGAACCCGCGAAGGAGGCTAGGCTGAAGTGGAAACGATTAGAATGAGAACAAACTGGCTCCTGAATAGAAGCTTTTATTCCTGCCGGAGAGGGCTTTGTTCCCTAAACACGTGACACACAAAAGCCTCTACTTGAATTCAGGAACCCTAATTGGTTCTCAGGTGGGGGAGGAGAGGGGTGTCTGGATTTAGGGATTCCTTAAAGGGACGATACTATGGAGAGCTGGGCTCAGGGTTCGTTCTCACTGTCAGGGGGAGGAGATGGGATGGGGTGGAGGGGGGAGAGCTGGACCAGTGGGGGTGGGGCAGCTGTTCAGAAGAGGAGGGGGAAGGGAGAGAAGGGGAGATGGGGAGAGAGGGAGAAGTGGTGGAGAGAAACTCACAGGCGCTCAGCCCCTGGCCCAGTGCCTGGAAAATAGTAGGCTGGGAGGGAAGGGAAGGAAGGGAAGGAAGGAAGGAAGTGTCGGAGGGAGGAAGGAAGAGAATCCACATTTCTTACCGAGTCCCATAAGCCCAGCCTGGTTAGGGCCCTTCCTCCTTCCCCAGTTTCCTCCCGCCGCGTTCTTACTTATCGTCTCTTCTGGTGCTCCAACCACAGAGCTGCCTTTCAGGGCCTCCGACACCTCAGGCCCCACCCTGCCCCAGGTTCTTTGCACTTGCTCCTCAGGTTTGCTCTCCGGCCGCCCCTCCCATCTTCCCATGGCTATCCTAAAGTTCAAGTAGCACTGCCTCAAGAGAAGCCTTCTTGGACACCCATGACTCTAGCACATCATCTCATTTTACTCTCTTCAAGGCCCTTATCACTCACAGAAATCACTTGATGGCTGTCACAGGTCAACTCCAGGAGAGCAGAATGACGGAATACGTCTATCTTGCACTCACCTCTATCCTCGGTTCTCGGCACAAAGCTCAACACACAGTACATGATCGAAAGAACTGAGACCAGCTGGCTGGCGGAGTGGGAAAGGGGTAGTGACCATAATAACTGCCATCACTTCCCGGCCCCGGATTCATTATTTTTAACGTTAGCTGGGCTCATGCCTCCTTTTGAAACTTTCCAGCTGAGTGGCCTTGGGCAAGTTACTTTGCCTCTCTGGCTTCATTGTCCTCTTCAAACAGTGTAGAACTCACCTCACAGAGGTGTTTCAAGGGTCGAGGAGAGAATTTCAGCACTGAACACAGACTGGCATATCATGGGCACCTGATAAACAATAGCCACATCGGTAGTAAGTAACTCAGTGGATGTTTCTATGTAAGGCGGAGAAAAGATTCCCATTTTCTGAGCCCCGACCATGTAACAGACACTCCCATGCGGTAGTTTAGTGCATGCTTATAGACAATGTTTGAAGCAAGTTTTGGTTGTCCCCATTTTATGGATGAGAAAACTGAGCCTCAGAGGTTAAGAGACTTGCCTAAGAGGACACAGGTGATAAGTGGCAGAGTTAGGATTCAAACCCAGCTCTATCTCTGTGCTCTGCCCATTCTAACCCAGGTGACTCTCTTTGACTTCTGTTGCCAGGAGGCTGGAGGGGCAAGGGGGGGTTCAGGACCCTGGGGGTAGGAATGGGCAGAAGGAAGACCCTCACAGACCTGCAAAGGTGAGGCTTTCTCAGTGCTCTCCATTAGCACCCAGCATGCGGCCTCATTAAATCAGTAGGTAGAGTCTTGAGTTCTGGACCCACAGGCTCTGTGCTGGTGACTTATTTGAACACCTACTCTGTGCCAAGCACCAGGATACCGCTTCGAACAGGATATAGCCTAGAGTTGTGCACTAATGGGGCCAAGAAGGGTCGAAACAGGAAGCCCTTTGAAATCCCTAGTGAGGATAGTCATTTTCCCTATGGCTCAGGGTGCTGGCACCCACACTTTGCCGGAGCTGAAGATATTGTTGGGAACCTTTCCCTGCTCCCAGCCCCAGCCTGGGCCCTGGGTGTAGGGGCCCTTTAAGAAGATCGTGTTCCCCCCTCACCTCCCACTTACCCCCCCCACCCCCATAATTAGCCAGCTAAAGAAAGAGCTGGCTTGAAATGGGATTGTGCAGACCCAGCTTTGGGCCCCGAGGACGCTAGATCGGGGATTGTTATGCTAATCGCCTGAGATCAGCAGTTCCCGTGCCCTTCAGATGGCAGGTATCTGATGCTGGGCTCTGCCCAGCGGCTGCGGCTGCAGTTCTGCCAGAGGGTTGGGCTTTTCCTCCTGCTTCCTGCTTCCTCTGCCCGCCCCCCCACCACCCCGTCAGACTCGCCCTGCCTGTCCTCCCACCTGTCCGGTGGCTGGGAGGCTTGGCCTCTCTTAGAAGTGTCCAACCCAGCTCTCTCCATTCTCCAGAGAAACCAGGCCCCACAGCCACCTGCTTGCCTTCAGCTTGGGTGCTATTAGAGGACACAGAGGCAGGAAGGAGAAGGTACCCAGCTCTCATTTCCAGGCAGTGAGCCTCATCCTTCCTGGGTCCTCCTTGTTTCCCCAGCTCTGGAAACCACACTGGGTGGTGGCTTTGTCTCTTGCTAACGATGCCATCACGAGCAGGTGACTTTGCCTCCCAGAGCCTCGGTTTCCTCATCTGTAAAATAGGTTGATAATCATAGTACCTGCCTCAAAGGATTGAAAGGAGGATGGAATGAGGGCAGGCATCAATCCAGAGCTTGATAGGGGCTCTAACATAGACCACCCACTACGTGCCAGCCCTGTGCTCAGCCCTTTTATACGGCATTATCCCATTTTACCTTTCGACTGTCCTGTGAAGCAATTAGCATTTTCCCAGATGCCCCATTTCACAGATGAAGAAACCAAGGCTGAAAGGAGCTAACTCACTTGCCTCTAGGATCCTCCCTGAGCCGGTCTGTTCCCTTAACCTTTATTCTGCAGTTCAGCATTGGCCAATGCTGTGCAGAAGGTGAGCTTGGTTGGTATAAAAATGCTCGCATAAGGGCTCCTGGGTGGCTCAGTTGCTTAAGCGGCTGCCTTCGGCTCAGGTCATTGTCCCAGGGTCCCAGGGTTCTGAGTAGACTCCCCTACCCAGTAGGGAGTCTGCTTCTCCCTCTCCTTCTGTACCAACCCCCCCCCCCCCGCTTATGCTTTCTCTTGCTCTCTCTCAAATAAATAAAATCTTTAAAATCAAATAAATAAAAATGCTCACATAAACATGTGGAATAGTCATATATTGAATGTGCAGGGGTAAAAAATGAAACTAGCATTCCAAGCCTATGAATTCACAAATAGTATTGCTTAGGTTCAATATATTTAAGTCCATACAATGACTAGTACAAGTCTGATCATAGCAGCTTTATTCATAGTAGCCAAAGACTGGAAACAGCTGAGACATCCATCAACGAGAGAGCGGGGGAACCAACCGGGGTACAGCCATACAATGGAACACTCCGCAGCCGGCAGTAAAAGGGGACAAGCTACTGATCCAAGCCGACATGGACCAATCTCACAACATAATGTTGAGTGCAAGAAGCCAGATTCAAGAGAGCACATACTATATGATTCCACTTATATAAAGTTCCAGAACAACTAAAACTAATCTATGGTGAGGGAACTCAGAATAGTGGCTGCCAACAGGGGACGGTCTGGATGAGTCCAAGGGAAGCTTCTGGGGTGATGGGATTCATTATAGCCTGATCTGGGTGCAGTCACATGAGGTGTCTGCGGCGGTAAAAAATACACCCGGAGATACACTTAATGTTTCTTCAAATTAATGTATGTAACCTATGCATCAGGAAATCAGTTAATAATTTTTAAATTAAAAAAATAATTCATTGAAAGGAAGAGCGTCTCTAACTGGTAGTTCAGAGGTTACTACGATATGGTCAAAAAGCAACAGCAAACAAATTCCAGCGACAGAAGGGAGGAGAGGTACCAGCGTAAGTGCTGGGCAGTACCATTGTATTCGGCTTCCCCTCCTATAGGTGCCGGATAACATACAGGACACCTAGGTAAATTTGATTTTCAGACGAATAAATAATTTTTTTTCTTTTTTCTTTTTTTTTTTTTTGAGCGATAGTAAAGTTTATTGAATGATAGAGTACAAAGCTCCCAAAGAGGGAGGGGACCCCAGACGGTTGCCCAAATAAATACTTTTTTAGTATAAGTATGTCCCATGCAATATTTGGGACATACTTACACTAAAATAAATGTGTTTGGTTTGGGGTTTTTTGTTGTTGTTGTTTTGTTTTGTTTTGTTGCTCTTACTCGTTTATCAGAAATTCGGATTTAATCGGGCGTCCTGTGTTTGTATTTGCTAAATCTGGCAAGCCGGCCCTCCCGGGACCCCGCCCCGTCTCGCAAGCCCGGTGCCCACCGCAGGCGGGAGCGCCCAGCGCGGTGCAGTCACGCCGGGCGCAGCCTGGCAACGCGGCCACAAAGGGAGCCCGGGAGGCGGAATCTTTCCACATGCCTGATCAATGGGGGCGCGGAGACGGCGGTGCAAACAGGCCTGAGACAGCCGCACAAAGAGGAGGCCCCTCGGCCGCTCCCGCCTCCCATTGATCCGGGCCCTTTGTGGCTCGGACAACGGGGGCGCAGGAGGCGCCTCGCAGGGACTTGGCCATTCTTGCTAGGGGGAGAAGGCCCCGGAGGACCCCCGCCTCGCCAGCCCACCCCACCGGTCCCCCTCCTGCAGGCTCCAGGTCTGAGGTCTGGGGGTGTCCACATCCCCTCTGGAGCACTGGGCGGGGCACGGGGCGGTGTTGGGACTCGCCAAGGAGGGTCCTGTATTCCAGAAAAGTCTGGAGCCGGCCAGTGGGGCCAGCCACCCAGATCCGGCCTCCTGAAGACCCCCCAGTCTGCCCTGGCAGGCTTTTCTATCCCCCTGGTTACAGGCAGGACTTGCACAGTCTTTATTTTATTTTATTTTTGTTTATTGAGCAAATATTTATTGAGCATTTGCTCCAAGCGGTTCCCACTCTCTCCTGCCCTGTGACCACTTAAACTGGCCAACTCCTCCTCAAGCATCACCTCTCTAGGAAAACACCCCTGACCCCTCTCCCGCCCCCAGGTTGGGTAGGGAGTCCCCCTCTCTCTCTGTATGCCCTCCAGCTCCCTACTCTTCATTCATGATAGGAACAGCTAACAATTATTGGACATTTCCGGCGCACACTGTATCAAGCACGAGATGTCCTCTGTCTTCCTTCATTCTCATACAGCCCTTTGGGTTGGAGCTACTTTGATCCCCATTTTCCAGAGGTGGAAACTGAAGCGTGCTATGTTTTTTGTTTTTTTAAGTTTTTATTTATTTGACAGAGAGACAAGCGAGAGAGGGAACACAAGCAGAGGGAGTGGGGAGGGAGAAGCAGGCTTCCTGTGGTGCAGGGAAACACATGTGGGGCTCGATCCCAGGACCCTGGGATCCTGACCTGAGCCAGAGGCAGATGCCTAATGACTGAGCCACTCAAGCGCCCCTGAAGTGTGCCATGTTAATAAGGGGGTCAAGAAGCAGAGTGGGGATTTGAACCCAGGCATTAGATTCCAGAGCCCGGGATCCTCACTACCCCAAGGCCCAGGCTTGGCGCAGTATCCATCACTACGGCCCAGCGGGCGCACGCTTGATGTCTGTCTTACCCCATCAGAACATATACTGCAGAGCATTGTGCCTATTTGCCCATTTTCTTCTGTTTTTCCCCACTAGGCTGATTGCTCTGTGCCCTCAACACCCAGCACAAGGAAGGTGCCCAAGATCTATTTTTTGATCTGAACTAGTGGGTTTGAGAACATATTGCTAGGCTCTGAAGTTGATACAGTTTCTGCCCACAAATGAACTGGAAATCAGACACTCAAATAATGCAAGAACGGTTGCAGGGCTCTGAGGTCTGGTGCAGTTTTCCCCTCTTCTTTTTTTAAAAATCAGATTCATTGAGACAATTTACATGCAGTGAAATGCACCCATTTTCAGTGTCCAGTTCAATGAGCATTGACAAATGATTACACCCATGTAACTAGTATTACTGTCAAATGTAAAACATTTCCATCTCCCCAAAAAGTTCCCCTCTGCCCCTTTGCAGTCAATGCCTGCCCTCCCCCCAGCCCCCACCGCCTGTTCCCAGACAACCACTGATCTGCTTTATGTCACCATAGGTTAGTTTGCATTTTTCTAGAATTTCATGTAAATGAAATCATACAATGTATACTCTTTCGTGTCTGGCTTTTTTCCCTTAACATGCAGTTTGGAGATTCATCCATGCTGTCAAATGATCCCCACCTTAGCTTCACATCCCTTCTCTGTTCTTGACCTCTGAGCTTCAGCCTCTTCATATATAAAATGGGGGTGAATGCTGTGAGGTTGAGGGGAGGAAATGTCTGCAGGGTGCGCAGGACCTGTACACAGTAGACACACAGTACTATGTTCTAGATTAGTGTGGTTTTTCTAGTAGACTGCGAGGTCTGTGATGTGGTAGGCACCAGATCTGCACACAGCATGCGTTCGGGAAATTCTCTTGATTAGCTGTAAGCTCCACGAGGCCTGGGACTTTATCCACCCACTCTCCACCAATGGCAATGATCACCATTTATTACAGATGGTGAATCCAGGGGCTCAGAGAGGTACGGCAACTTGCCCAAGATCACACAGCCATGAAGATGCAGAGTCAGGACGGAACACAGGCAGCCTGGTCCTGGGGTCCTTAGTGTTTTGTTTTGTTTTTTTAATTGAAAATATATGGGATCCTCGCTCTAAATCACTATACAGTCTTCCTGACAAGTGATTTTTCTTTCCTCTCACGATCTCCCTGAACCTTCTCTTTGTCACCCTTGTCCTTTACTGACCTCCCATTGGAGGTAGCATGTTTTTTTGAGTTGATGTGCCAGGCAGTATGCTACGCACTTCACATGTATCTACTCATGTAGTTCCCCAACCACTCTGTCAGGCAGGTTCTGTGTTTCTCCTCATTTTACAGGTGAGGACACTGGAAGGCAGCTGAGAGGCTGTGGTTTTGGAGTCAGGATGTCCTCCTTTTGAAGTCCAGCTTGGCCATATTCTCCATGGGACTTGGACAAGTGTGTTCCCCTTGCCAGGTCTTCCCCAGAGCCCCTCCTTGACCTGCCATTTTTCTGGATACATCACTCTGACCCCTCAGCAGGGTTTTCTCTTTCTGCTGATTCTAAGTTCCCCCCTTCCCCCACCCTTAGTCTATCCCTGGGCCTTAGGAGGCCCAGGCTGCAATTTCAAAAGAAGTCGAGTTCCTTCTGGAAAGGGGCTGGGACGGAGCCCCTCCCCTCCCTCTCTTCCCATAAATACCCCCTGTGTGCAGCGCCCAGGGGCCCCGGGGGAGCCAGGCGGCTGACCTGTAATTAGAAACTTTTCTCCCTTCCCCAGCCCGGGGAGGAGGGAGGGCCCAAGTCTGGGCCAGCCATTTTGTTTGTCATGAATTATTCAGGAGATGGGAAGTGGAGTAGAGAGGGCCCCTCTGCTGACCAGACATCTCAGGCCCTGCACAAAGCAGCCTAAACCACCCGGCTCTGTCCCTTTCACTGTTTCAGACTCAGAGAATAAACAAGCCATGTGCCAGGCAAATATACAGAGAGGGTTTTCACGAGGGAGGTGTATTCTTCAGCTGAGGGGGGGTGACAGGGTGATGGGGACTTACCCAAGGTCACAAAGCTGGGAAGAGGACAACTGAGCTGGGATTCAAACCCAGGAGGAGCGGAAGGGGAGAGCCCAGCAGTCTGGCCAGGAGAGTTGGAAGGTGCTTTCCTTTCTCTCCTTGCTGTGCCCCTTGCTAAATCTCTAGGGGGTTGGGGCAGGGATAATGCAGAGAGAACTAACTTCATGGGATGCCAGTGGGGTGACCAGCAAGCATCACTTTGTATGCAATGTAATCCTCACAACCCTCTGAGGAAGGTGTCATTATGCTCATTTTATGGATTCGGAAACTGAGGCTCAGAGAGGTTAATGGAGTTTGTTCGAGGATACATACGGCTGGTCAGTGGCAGAACAGGGGATCAAACCTAACACAATCCCTCCATAGCACATTCTTTTTCCACCACTCCTGGTGGGTGGGAAGACAAGGGTACCAAGGAATCCAGGCTTTTAAACCCACAATGATCCTTGGATCGGTCTTCTCTTGTTGTCAAATCTCTCAGTCTCCATGGCACTAGGTCTGTGGCGCTGCTCCAGGACAAGCCTTCCGAGAATCAGGAATGACTCTAAGAGAGCATCAGGATGCTATCTGCCATCCCACACCGGGTCACCTTTGCAAGGTAGCCCTTTGGAAGCCTCGGAGCTTCCTCTTTGGAGGAAGCTGGCAATTCTGAGAGACAGACCAGTTCTAAATGTAGTTCCCAGAGAAGATAAGAGCACAGGATTGGGAAAAAGACTGCCTGTTTCCATTCCTTACGATCCGTATGAACTTGGGCCAATTCCTAAAATCTTGTAAGCATCAGTTTGCTCACTGGTGAAGTTAGATGATGATAAGGAATAAATATGAGGAGTAACTATGATAATGTGAAGAGTGAATATGATAATGCCTGAAAGGATTTAGCATAATACCTGGCACATTGGGAATACTCAATAAGAGCTAGCTATTATTATTATTATTATTATTAATTATTATTATTATTCCTGATGACAGCCTCTTCTTAAGCTTGGTTAACAGAGAGGCAGGAACTACCAGATGGTGAACATGTGCTGTCTACTGGAAAAAGCACCCCAATTTCCCTGGGGAACTCTCTCTGCCAATATCAGTCTCTGTACCTTGGATGGGACTTATTTCGCCTCAGTGATCCAGACTGACCAAAGGATTGGTTGAAAGATGGGCATGTGATCCCATGACAGCCAATCAGAGGGCACCCTGAGATTTTAGCTGGAGACAGGCAGTCTCTTTTCCACCAGGAGTAGAAAGCAAGCCTGGAGCTTCTGAGGGCCATCTTATCACCCTGGGGAGGAGGTTATGTGCCTGAGAACAAAGCCATAGAAGAAAGCAGAGCCAAGACATGGCTAGGACACTAACTGAAATCCTTGAATGCCTAGATCCTGTTGTGAGCCACAAATAATAATAATTATTAACTATTTTGGGGGTGCCTGGGTGGCTCAGTAGGTTGAGCATCTGCCTTTGGCCCAGGTCATGATCTCCAGGTCCTGGGATTGAGCCCCACATCAGGCTCCCTGCTCAGGAGGAGGTCTGCTTCTCCCTCTGCTCCTCCCCTTGCTCCTGTGTGCTCTCTCTCTCTCTCAAATGAATAAATAAAATCTTTAAAAAAATTGTTAACTATTTTTTGTTTGCATCTGTTTGAGTTCTCTGTTGCTTACAACCACAAGTTCTAACTAAATATGCCAACGATTCTCTCTCCCTCTCCTTCCCTACCTTCCTCACCTTCCTCTCTCTCTCTCTCTCTCCATATATATATATACATATATATACACACATATATATATGATTAAAATGACAGTGTGTGTTGAAGACTCACTTCTAATTATTACTTTTGTTTTACAAACTTAGGTCAAGAGAGAATGTCGAGTAAGACTTTAAGATTCACAACACCTAGGTACAAATTATGGGCCTTTAACTCACTAAACTTACACTGCCATGGAGTCACAGACTTAGAGTCATGGCTTGGCTTTAACCATGGTTTTCCTTTCTGCTTTCAGGAAAACATTTAATTTCCACTCTGGGCGTAGTCTACCCCAGCTTCCTTGTGGTGCGCTGTTTCTGTCTGCCTTTTGTCTGTGTGCTGGTGGTGTCAGAGCTGGTAACTATCTGTTTACGGTTTCAGACAGAAGCATTAATTGCCTTTTGAACCTCCCATTTTCCTCTCAGAGCTCCTCACTGACTGTCTCAACTGCCTTGCTTGTATTTCTTTCTGCACAAAGGGAAATGTCTACTTTTTTTCCCAAAAAATCTGACCACCTGCAAATCCCTACATATTCTCTTGTGAGTAGGCAACATGAGAGAAAAACATGTAGGCAGCAAAATATCTGTGTTGAACAGAGTTTACAGGACAAGTTGTCACAACCCAGAAACTTCTGGGCCAAACAAGAAGGCAGCTGTGGTGTGGTAGGAGGAACACTGGAATTGGGTTGAGATCAACATTTGAAATCTGGTTTTGTCACTCTTTGGCTGTGTGACCTGGGGCACTTTACTTCATTTGCTAAGCCTCGGTTTCCTCATCTATAAAATGGGCACAAGGGGCGCCTGGGTGGCTCAGTTGGTTAAGCATCTGCCTTCAGCTCAGGTCATGATCTCAGGGTCCTGGGATCGAGCCCCACATCGGGCTCCCTGCTCAGTGGGGAGTCTGCTTCTCCCTCTCCTTCTGCCCCTCCCTCTGCTCATGCTCTTCCTCTCTCTCAAATAAATAAAATCTTTAAAAAATAAAATAAAATGAGCATGAGAGTACTGGTTTCACAAGGTCGGATTACATAGCTACTTGAGAAAAGCACCTTCCTCTGGAAAAGCACTTTCCTCTGCCCTTTCCTTGCCTGGTGTGGGTTCAAAATCATAATAAACCTAGCATTTATGGAAGACTTACTATGGGCTCAGCCTTATTTCAAGAGGTATTCAGCCTTAACACACCCTATGACGTAGTTACTATTATTAGGCTCTCATTTTACAGGAGAGGAAATAGAGGATCAGAGAGGGGAGGTAAGTTGCTGAAGTCACACAGCTAAAAGACAAAGGTGGGATTCAAACCCAACAGCTGTGCTCCACAGCCTTCTCCCACTCATTACTAGATGGCCCCAACTGAGGTATAAGAAGCCAGCCACCCTCACTGGAGGCCAGGCAGGACCAAAAGCTGGGGTTGCTGCCTTTGATGCCAATCACATCATTCTCTGACTTCCCTGTCTCGCTTATCAGCTCTACTCCACAGAGAGCTTGATGTTCCAACGGTCTAGACTTCACCTAATCTCGAGAGGCATGGTGGGAATAAGGAATTGGCCATTTGGCTTTGGAATCCAAAGCGTGCCCCGCCCCCTGCCCCTCCCATAGGCCCACACTCATGCCTTCTGTGTCCCAACAGGAAAGAGGGGAAACTGGGGACCTGCGTCCTGTGGGAACCTAAATGGGGGACTCCATGTGCACATAACATCCCCACACGCCTTGCTCAGTCCCCCTCATGCCAGCAGAGCAGGGACCCATGCAATCACACTCACAGTGAACATACAGGTACACGTGTGCATGTGCAAGCCCACAAGTACATGCATCCCCCCCATTCACACCCTCCCCACCCTGTGCTGAATTCCTGTGCTTGGTCAGGACCTCATTAGAAGCGTAGTGTAGTGGTCAAGTGCATACACCCTAGCTCCTGACTGCTGAGTTCGAATCTTGGTTCTGCCATATACCAGCTGTGTGACTTCAGGCAAATCCTCTCTCCTTTGTGTGCCTCAATTTCCCCACCTGCAAATGGGAGTAATAAAAAGTACCTACTCCCTGAGAGGGTTGTCAGGAATTTTGTGTATATTACACCAGGTGAACAGCCTGTAAATGATGTTGTGTTCTTTCTCCAATAGGTCAGGTTCCCGAGAAGCAGACTCAGAGATGGAGATTAGCAGGCAGAACTTTATTAGGAGGTGCTCTTGGGCCAATACCTGTAGAAAGGCAGGGAAGGAAGCAGGAATAGGTAGAGGTGGTGATTCAGTCTCCACGGAGGCCTCAGCCACCCCACCGGAGGCTCTGAAGGTGAGAGGGTCCATCAGAGTTGCCCTGAGCTAACATGAGGGGACTGAGGATTTATACCTGTGTTGAGCAGTCCAAGGATAGGAGCTGCCCTGAGAAGGGGGTTTGACCTCAGTGTGACAGCTCCACTATGGGCAAGCTGCAGAGAGGGACTCGCCTGTGAGCCATCAGTGCCCTACGCTTCCTGCAGCTAGGGACATACATGCCTCTGTCCTGAGGTGGGACCAAGGTAATGCACCACAGCATCTGCTACACAGCCCCCGCAAGCCACAGCTGAGGAGGTCCCCTCTCCCCTCTTCTCATCACTGGACTCCAAACGAGGACCCAGAAAACAGTGAATCAAGGAACAGGAACCTCAACTTTCCCTGAGTTGGCCCTCAAACCAAACTTCGCTTTTGCCTCTGTGTTCCGCCGTATTTTATTCAAACTCAGGATCCCATTTAGCGCATCCTTGAATAGTAATAAGCAGTGTTATGAACCAGTTCTAAGTCCTTTAAGTGGATTGACTCGTTTAACACTTACAACAACCCTATGAGGTTGATATGATATATATTTTTTAGTATTTTATTATTTGACAGAGAGACACAGCGAGAGAGGGAACACAAGCAGGGGGAGTGGGAGAGGGAGAAGCAGGCTTCCCGCCGAGCAGGGAGCCCGATACGGGGCTCTATCCCAGGACCCTGGGATCATGACCTGAGCCGAAGGCAGACCCTTAACAACTGAGCCACCCAGGCGCCCCTGATATGATATTGTTATCTGCACTTTATAGATGAGGAAACCAAGACACATAGAGGCTAGGTAATTTGCCTAATGTCACAGAGTTTGTATGTGATGGAGCCAGGATTCAGAGAGTCTGGTTCCAGAATTCAGTCTTAACCAGGATGTTCCTGTGATTACTGGTTAGTGTTAACATGGATGATGGAGATCCATGGATGTCCTGTGGATGGACAGAAGGGTAAACAGATGAAGAGAAGGACTGACAAATGAATAGACAAATCAATGGATACATGAATACATGAATGAATGGATGGACAGATGGATGGATGGATGGATGGATGGATGGATGGATGGATGGACGGACAGATGGATTGATGGACAGATGGATGGATGGACAGATGGACGGATGGATGGATGGATCCCTACTGTCCTGGCCTTCCTGGAATTTTCCATTCCACTAGTTGCCTCTCCATCCTTGGCATCAGAGCATCTGGATCCACATGAGCAGGGAGCATAGCCCAGCCCTGAGCAAGGAAGACAGATCTAGATCTTCACCTCCTGGGGCTCTGACCTCCAGCCAAGAGGTGATGGGACAATATGACAGAAGGCAATGTCAGAGGCAATGGGGGAATCCCAGGCTTGCCGGCTCTGTGGCCTGCGGAGACTCTCTCTCTCTCTCTCTCTCTCTCTCTTTGCCACAGAGGCCTCATCTGTAAAATCCAGTGGCTGGAAATTCCAGGCCAGACTCCCTACAATTCTTTGAAGTGGGAACTCAGACTAGGGTATTGAGTTCTTGCTTACCTGATTCCAATTCACTTCTTCCAGACATCACTTCCTTCTCCACTGTCTCTTTTTGCAGCCTTCTTGCAAATGCACTCCTTCTTTGAGCATTTTCCTTCTCCTCTTCACTCATCTCTTTTCTGTTCATCTTAATACTTCATACTCCTAACCATGGAATGGCCATGGCTGAACATGCATTGGGGCTGCCCGATTTCCTCCCTGCCTGGGCATGTGGGTGCTTAACTGCTCTTTCCTTTTTTTTTTCTCCCCCCCCTTTTTTTTTAATGATGGACAGGCAGCACCCAGCCCTGGAGGGGAGACACACAGCTGGAGCTGTGGTTCTGAGAGACTCTGAGTTTTGTTGGAACCCAGAAGCCCCATAGGAAGATTTTCTAAGACAGAATTTTGGAGCGCCTTCAGTCCAGACTCCCTGGATTAACGCCCTGTGAGCAGACAATGGAGCATAGTGGGAAAATGTCCAGCAATCTGAGCTAGGCTACTTCTCTGGGCAGCTCACATCCCCTTTTTTGCTTCAGTTTTTCTATCTATAAAATGAGAGTGTGACCCGTCTATAAATTCATGCAAAAAGAATCTGATTGCTTGGTTGAAATTTCAGCCATGCCACTTACCATCTACGTGACCTTGGGAAGTACAGTTCTGTCTTTAAGCCTCAGTTTCTTCATCTGTAAAGTGGGGATGATGAGACCACCCACCTTTTAGGCAGAGAAATACAAATTCCAGGTGTTCTGACCCAATCTTGCCCAGCTGAACCCTCCCCTTCCCATCTTTTCTCCCCCTCTAGACTGTCTCTGTCATACACTCAAGAACAATTGGACAATGCTTGTTAAGAGCCTGAAAAATAGGAGTGCTTGACTGGCTCAGCCGGTAGAGCACACGACTCTTGATCTCGGGGTTGTGGGTTCGAACCCCATATTGGGTGTAGAGATTACGTAAAAATAAAATCTTAAAAAAAGAGAGAGCCTGTGGGTGCCTGGGTGGCTCAGTTGGTTAAGCGACTGCCTTCAGCTCAGGTCATGATCCTGGAGTGCCGGGATCGAGTCCCGCATCAGGCTCCCTGCTCAGCAGGGAGTCTGCTTCTCCCTCTGACCCTCTTCCTTCTCGTGCTCTCTCTCATTCTCTCCCTCTCAAATAAATAAATAAAATCTAAAATAAATAAATAAATAAATAAATAAATAAATAAAATCTTAAAAAAAAGAGAGAGAGAGAGCCTGAAAAATAGACATACCCTTTAGCCTAGTAACTCTACTGCTGAGATATGAGGACATCATTTGATGTAGAGGAAAATATGTAAGTATAGTGTTCATCTGAGTTGTTTATTATCACAAAAACTTGGAAACAACTTACTGATCATTAAAAGGGGAATGTTTGAGTGAAGGACTTTTTGTTTATGGCTGGGATATTTTGTAACTATTAAAATTATATTTGTGGGGTGCCTGGGTGGCTCAGTTGGTTAAGCGACTGCCTTCGGCTCAGGTCATGATCCTGGAGTCCCAGGATCGAGTCCCGCATCGGGCTTCCTGCTCAGCAGGGAGTCTGCTTCTCCCTCTGACCCTCTTCCCTCTCATGCTTTCTATCTCTCATTCTCTCTCTCTCTCAAATAAATAAATAAAATCTTTAAAAAAATTATATTTGTGAATCATTTACATTAACATGGAAAAGTATATAAAAATACACGAATGAATAAGAGGAAAACACAAATTTACATATATAGACGGAATGGTGTAAAAAAAAAAGCAAAAACAAAATCAACTCCCCAAAGAAGAGGCTGCAAGGAAGCATTCAAAGTTTATACACGAAAATGTAAACAGTGGTTATTTCTGAATAGCAGGGTTTGAGTGGTATTTTCTAACTTTTGTACAAATGCATCGTTTGTGTATATTTTCCATTAGTATATTTTTTAACATCAACAAAATATATTTAGAAATAAAACTAGAAGGAAATAAACCAAAATGTTAACAGTGCTTGTCTTTGGACAGTATAGGGGATTGTATTTTCTTTAATCAGTGTTGTGTCTTTTTAATGAACTTTGTGTTTATTCAGTGAAAATCGTATTTTCCTTAATAAACATATATTAGAATTATATATAACTAGGCTACATTTTTATTAGTTTTTTTAAAAATTACGAATGTATGCCTACATTAAGAGAAAAATTCAATCAGTACACAGAAGTGTAAGGTGAAGGGGCGCCTGGGTGGCTCAGTCGTTAAGCGTCCTAGGATGGAGCCCCGTTTTGGGCTCCCCGCTCAGCGGGGAGTCTGCTTCTCCCTCTCCCACTCCCCCTGCTTGTGTTCCCTCTCTCGCTGTGTCTCTCTCTGTCAAATAAATAAATAAAATCTTCAAAAAAAAGTATAAGGTGAAAAGTAAAAGTTCTTGCCCCCTCTTTACCCCTTAGTCTCCTTCCCCAAAAGTAACTGTTACCAGTTTCATGTGTGTTCTTCCAGAGATTTTGAATTTTCTGTGCATATACACTTAGGTATGATCATCCATTTATATATAGATCATATATATATTTATTATCCTGAATATGTATATTATAAATATATTATTTTTTAAAAGATTTTATTTATTTATTTGGCAGAGAGAGAGGGAACACAAGCAGGGGGAGTGGAAGAGGGAGAAGCAGCTTCCCGCTGAGCAGGGAGCCCGATGTAGGGCTCCGATCCCAGGACCCTGGGACCATGACCTGAGCTGAAGGTAGACACTTGATGACTGAGCCACCCAGGCGCCCCTATTATAAATATATTCTGATACATAAATTATTCTGAAACTTGCTTTGTTATTCAATGCAGTACAAATTTGGGGGGTATCTTTACATGTATGGTATTCTCTTATAATGACTACAAAACATTCTACTCTAATGTCACGTGATAATTTATTTACTTAATCCCCTATTGATGACCATCAAGGTTGATGGTGAACATCAACCTTGTTGCTAGCTAATGCTTTTATAAACACTGCTACAATGAACATATTTGTTTATACTATTTACCTTTTCCCACCCCTGTGAATATATCTGTAGAATAGTACAGATGTGGAATTGTTGGGGCCCAAGGGTTTGTGTATTTTTAAATTTCAAGATATTGTCATCCACTAACATAAATATACATAAGACACATGAAAAGACAAATGGGGAAAAAACTTCAATGTGTTAAGTTGTGCCAAAAGTGGGCAGTGTAAGTGTGCAAAACATACACACAAAAATAAAACCGAAAAGCCTGGAGTAGAAATAAATCATCAAAAGCCTTATACTTAAATATTAAAAGTGACTCTCTTTGGGTGCGATCAGAGGTGGTTTTTACACTTCATTTTCTCAGTGTTTTACACTGATTATGAGTTTCTTTCCTCATCAGAAAACCGTATCACAGATATTATGAAAAGTATCTCTTTTTTCATTACAAAAGGCAACGCACAGTCGTTGTAACAAGTCAAAAATAAAGAAATGTGTTATAAGAAAATGTTAATAATGTCCTTCTCATCTCCAGATTCGTTCCCTGAGGTAAACAACATTCAGGGCCCCGTGAGAATACTTCCAGACTTTTTTTTCTAGAGCATGTTATTTTTTACACGGGAAAAGAATGAATAAAAGACCTTTGGGGGAAATTTTTTTTTTTTTTTTTTTAATGTAAGGCCTCCCCTGGCCCTTTCGCAGACCATCGCTCCCTACCTCCTACTCTGCCAAAGCTGTTTGACCTCTTTCCACGTCCAAACGTCTTGGCGTCAAAGAAACCCACTTGGGGCCCTGCTCCCCGGAGGCACCTGCGCCTCTGCCTTGGCCCGGGGTCAGCAGAAATCAAGGCCAGGCCCAGGAAGCGCCCGGCCCCGGCCCCGGCGAGCAGGCGCTCCCCAGCCCGCGGAGCGAGGGGCCCAGGCCCGGCAGGCGCGGGACTCCCGGCGAGGCCTCCCTCGGACGAGGGTGGAGTCTGCTGCGCCCGGGCCCCGCTCCCGCCCGCTTTCTCCAGGAGTAATTAAGAGTGAAATCCTCCTCCGGGTGACCCCGGTGCTCCTGGCCCGGGCTGATTTACACATGAAAGGTCTACGGAGGGCCTGGGCTTTCTCCTTTTCACATTCACAATGAGGCGCGGCCTATAAATAAAACCTCTCTGAGAAACAAGAGGCTTCAAAAATGTCTTTGTGTGTGTGTGCGTGTGTGTGTGTGTGTGTGTGTGCGCGCGCGCGCACAGGAGCGCGCGCGTTTTAGAGACAGAGACAGAGAGACCCAGAGACCGAGGGAGAGCTTGAGAGAGCTGGAACGGGGAAGAAGGAGAAGGGCATCCCGGTAACAACGAGTGTTCATTGAATGCTTGCTGTGTGCCGCGCATCTTCACATCATTCCTGTGGGAGAGACTTGATGGTTCCTATTTTACAGATGGTGAAACTGAGGTTCAGGGAGGGGAGGACCTGCCCCGGGTTCCGCAATCGGGCGGTAAGCTTGGACACAGGAAGTCGGATGACCTGCGAACGATGTTCTCTTTCTTCATCACGATAGTGGTCCCAGCGCCGTTTGTATTTGTTTAAAACTCACAAAACAACAACAACAACAACAACAAAAGAAAGAAAGAAAGAAAAACAACTTCACAGGACTCTACAACTGAAAGGGGAGAATTTTACTCTATGTGAATCATACTGCAATAACCTGACTTATTTTATTTTTTTTAAAGATTTTATTTATTTGAGAGAGAGAATGAGATAGAGAGAGAGAGCACGAGAGGGAAGAGTCAGAGGGAGAAGCAGACTCCCCGCTGGGCAGGGAGCCCGATGTGGGACTCGATCCCGAGACTCCAGGATCATGACCCCAGCCGAAGGCAGTCGCTTAACCAACTGAGCCACCCAGGCGCCCCTAACCTGACTTTTAAATGATAGAATTGAAAAAAAAAAAAAAAAGAACAAGTACAAAAGCCCCCAAAGACGTTAATGGGCTTTCAGTGGGTGAGGTCCCCTGGGTGTTTGGGGCCTCCAGCAGGGCTGTTTCCTCATTCGCCTCTGTATCTTCAGGCTCAGGGCCTGATACGGGGGAAATATTTGCTTGCTTTTTTTTTTTTAATGTTTTATTTATTTATTCATGAGAATCAGAGAGAGAGAGAGAGAGAGAGAGAGAGGCAGAGGCAGAGGGAGAAGCAGGCTCCCCGCCTAGCAGGGAGCCCGATGCGGGACTCGATCCCAGGACCCTGGGATCATGACCTGAGCCGAAGGCAGACGCTTAACCATCTGAGCCACCCAGGCGCCCCATTTGCTTGCTTTAATAAATGAATGAGCCAAATAATTCTCTCTGGACTCATTTCTCCATCTACAAAATGAGAAATTGATGAAACACTAAGAGGAACACCTCTCAACCAACTCAGAGGTCGCCTCCTCCAGGAAGACTTCTAGGATTCCCCTCCCACTCCTGAACTGGATCAGGTGCCTGTTCTGGGCTCTCACAGAGCCAGGTTGTTTTCCTGTGTCTGCAATGACCCTACTGTATAGTATTTGTCTGCTTCTGTGTGTCCTTCATTTGAATATTCAGGTTCTCTGCCGTAGGGCCCATGTCTGTTTTGCTCATCTCTGTACTCCCAGTGCCTGGCACACCGCAGGTGGAATATTTGATGAGCTAATGATTTGGTGCCTTTAGTAGTTCTGGTCTGAGGTCCAAAACGGGATCATGCTGGTGTTGGCTGAAGCTGGGGGAGGGTCCGAAGCAGCAGAAGTGGGCCAGGTTATTGAACCAGGAAATCCTGGTGCAGCAGAGATTAGTTGAAAGTCCTGACTTCTAGAGCACCTTAGAAAGCAATCCTGCCATGACTCCTGCAGGAAATTCAAGTCTTCTCCTGCATGGGGCAGGGGGGTTGGGAGAACAGCCAGACTCTAGAGGGCAGGTGGTTTGGGTGTGGGGGGAGGCAGGCCCTGGGATCCGCCAGTCTGCCTGCATCTGTTTGGGGCAGAGGGTGGGTTGGGACACATGGGGCACATGGATCTGGTCAACTCCCAGCTCTTCTTGTTAGCTGTCATTCAGCCTCACCAAGACTCAGTCTCCACATCTGGGTAGCGGGGAGAGTATAATTATACCTAACTCAACACGTTTATTAGAAAGGCAAAGGGACATAATGAGGTCAGAGTGCTTGCTATCGTGTAGCTGCTCAGAAATATTTAAAAACATCTCACATCTTTTCCCATTTCTCTCAAATGTTTTTAGCCCTAATTAGAGCCGCCACTTGTGAGTCTCTAATATCAACTCTTCCTAACGTTTATTGGGTCCCTGCCGTGGGTCAGGCACTGTACTATGCATTTTACATGTATTATCTCACTTAATCTTCACAATCTCCTTGTAAGGTAGGTTTGTGATCATTCTTATTTTCCAGAGAGGAAACAGGCTCAGAGAGGTGTAGTGACTTGTCTGAGATCCCACAGCCTCTAAGTGATAAACCTGGGATAGGAAACATCTGTTCATTTGAGGGAGCACCATAATGCCCTGGAGGGCTTGTTCAAACACAGATTGCTGGGTCCCACCCCTAAATTTCTGATGCAGCAGGTCTGGGGTGGAGCTTGAGAATTTGCATTTCTAACAAGTTCCCCGGGTGATATTGCTGTTGCCAGTCCTGGAGCGCACTTTGAGAACCACTGCCTAATACCAGGATCTCTCCACTGTCATTATCCCACTTAGGCATGTTATGTCACGTCCAACCTATCCTATTACAATGGGCTCAATTCAAAGAATTTGAAGTCTAGTGTATTCACCTAGCACTTGGCATATGTTACTGTATATTCTTAATTAACTAAAAAAAAAAAAACCTTTCACCCATTTTAAAGGTGCAGAAAAATAACTAAAAATATAAGAAGGAAGGACAGAATTGCTTTGGTCTTGCAAATTACTCAGAGAATGACTTTTTGTTATACGAGGTGGTATAGTAGAAGCTTTCTGGATTAACTAACTCACTGGATTAAGAAATCACTGAAGCTGACTCACCGGATTAACCAACACTCATCTTGCCTACTGCAAAACCCAGAATGATGCCATGCCCACAGCAGCTGGAGGACTCATTCCCAGTATGACCAGCCACTAACTCCTCCTGATGACTTAACAATGTGACTGTGTGCCTCCCAAGAGTCAGCTGGGTTGGTTCTTCAATCAGTTACTCTTGTTTTTAAATCATGTCATTGTGACAAATTGATAACATGGAAGTTGGAAAAGAAAACTGATGTTTCTATAAACCCAGCTGAATGCTCTGGAAAGACTCTTTAAAAGTTAGTTGGTACGTGTCATTATACAATTGTGCAAACCTATAGAATGCACTACCTTAAGAATGAAGCCTAATGTAAACTCTGGACTTTGGGTGATGATGATGTGTCTGTGTGGGTTCATCAATTCTGACAAATGTACTACTCTGGTGGGGGACGTTGATAGTGGGAGAGGCTATGCATGGGCTGGGGCAGGGAGTGTATGAGACATCTCTGTATCTTTTGCTAATAATTGCTGTGAATCTAAAACTTCTCTCAAAACCAAAATCAATAAGAAAAAAGAAAAATAAAAGAAGCAAAGCTCCAGTTTGACCCATATGGTCATATAGGATGAGCAAAAAATAAACTTTTGTCATAAGCCACTGATTGTGGGGGAAGTTAGTTGGGCTAGATGTGGTCTAGACAAGGAATGACTCTCGGATGGGGATGAAGGTGGAATTCTAAAAATCTGGACAACAAGAGCCTTCAGATCTACATCAACTTTTAAGAAGCTCAGGGGAGTGGTTCCTGTAAGAAGGATGTGGGAAAACTCCAACCAGCTGGCTCAGATCAGGGTCAAAGACAAGGCTTTGGCCCTACATCAAAAGATAGGCGAATGAATATATAGCAACAGGTTTTTAATTAAAATAGAATATTTAAGGGTTGTAAGTATTATTTTTATCATTTCCTGTTTCAGTGGGCTTTTTCAATAAACTTACCAACTACTCATCTGATCAGATTACATAAGAGCTCCTACTACAGAATATTTTATTTAAAAAAAAAGAAGGAAGGGGTTGTGCAGTTCCTAATTATTTATTGATTTCTATTTCATCTCTCTCCAGCCAGTAATATCTAATATTGGCACAGCACTTTACAGTTTATAAAACACTTTCAAGTCTATTTATCTCTCACAACTGCTCTGGGCAGCAGGCCTTATTACCCTCTTTCTACAGGCTGGGAAAATGAGCTTTGGAGAAGGGAAATAAAGGCTTCGAGTAAAGCAGGGCATTCAAACTGGGGCAAGAACTTAGACTTAATCCAAGTGCCTAATTTACCCCCAGGGCATTGTGTTAACAAAGGAATCAGAATACAAGCACTGAGCTTTTATCAATTGAGGCCAAGAGGCCTTGGGGTGTGAGGTAGGGATTAAGAACTAGAGACTGTGTCTGGTTCACCTCTGGATCCTGGCACATAGTAGGCCCTCGGGAAATATTCAATGCTTGGTTGAAGAAATGAAGAGTGACCAAACGAATGAAGGAACGAGTGAATGAAGAAACTTAGAGCAATGTCCCTTCCCTCTCTGGTCTCAGTCTCTCCATCTTTAACTTGAAAGCTAGGGTTCTCTTAGGAAATATGAACAGACATACACAATTGTGTCCTCTATTTCTGGATGTTCATAGAACACCCTCCTGAACCTCCACTCTAGATTCCCTGGGAAAGGGGGGGATCTATGGAACCTTGAGTAGGAAACTCTTGAATTTGAGGATCTGAGATCCCTTCTAGCTCTGATGTTAATGGTTGTACTGATGGGGCGCCTGGGTGGCGGGATTGGTTGAGCGGTTGACTCTTGGTTTTGGCTCAGGTCATGATCTCAGGGTCGTGAGATCCAGCCCTGCATAGGGCTCTGCACTTAGCACAAGAGCCTGCTTGTCCCTCGCCCTCCCCCTTTGCCCCCACCCCATGCATTTTCTCGCTCTCTCTCAAATAAATAAATAAAATATATTTTAAAAAGATTTTATTTATTTATTTGACACAGAGAGAGACACAGCGAGAGCGGGAACACAAGCAGGGGGAGTGGGAGAGGGAGAAGCAGGCTTCCCACAGAGCAGGGAGTCTGATGTGGGGCTCTATCCCAGGACCCTGGGGTCATGACCTGAGCCGAAGGCAGATGCTTAACGACTGAGTCACCCAGGCGCCCCAATAAATAAAATATTTTTAAAAATAGTTGTAATGATAACAGCAACGATAATAATAGGATCCAGAAGTTTTTGGATACCAACTCTGGGCCAGGCACTGTGCTAAGAGCTTTACCTCATTTCATCTCTCCAAAGCCCTATGATGCAGGCTTTATTATTATTATTATTATTATTATTCTGCAGATGAAGACCCTGAGGCTTAGAGAGACCAAATATGTTGCTCGTGTTGCAAGTCAGGAAGTAGCATCCTTAGTTTCCAATTTAACACTGTGGATACTGGAGACTCAACACTCTCCCAACCCCATTCCAGCAGAGTATAAACCTATGACCTCCATGTGGCTGTTTTGAGGCCAAACTCAAGTTGCTGTATCTGGAGAAGGTATTATAAGGCTGGCAGCCATTCATTCATTCAAGTATTCATTCAACAATCATGTATGATTGTTGTGTGTGCCAGGCTCTTATGTGCCAGGCTCAGACTGGCTAATGGGGGTTCACAAAGATGATGGTCCCTGCCCTCAAGCATGCAATTGTTTATTGCATCATTCCTCTGATGCCCCTAATACCAGAATCACCGTGTGAGCAGTTACAACGCAGATTCTCAGGCCCTACTCCAGTCTCTGGAATCACTCTCTGAGTTTGGAGCCTGGGAACCTGCATTTTACAAGCTCCCCCAGGTAAGTCATAGGCACTGAGGTGTGGGAACCCCTGCGTGGAGGGAGGGGCGACCTAGATAAGCAAACAAACAATCATTGCACAGAGAAGTTTTCTATATGGATTGTGGGGGTTGCCAGGGAAGGCTTCTTGGAGGAGGTGACCTTTAAGATGAAATCTGAGGAGTGAGCAAGAGTGAACAAGGCAAGAGGAAGGAGGAACAGCAATGAAGAAGCCGGTCTCTGCCTTCAGGGAGGTCACAGCCAGGGAACTGGGAGAGAAAGGTACAACCTAGCAGAATGATGAGGCCAGGAGCCTGGGGGAAGAGGTGCCTGGCTTAGCCTGCGCTATCAGGAAGACTTTGCAGAGGAAGGGACTGCTTTCCAATACTTTCTCAGATAGAAGCATCTGCTTCATCCCATCTTGGGTGAAGAAAATGGGCATGGAAGAGAATTCGGGCTGGCCGGGAGGTGTGGTCTCCCAGGACGTTAGAGGCTTCTCTTATCAGCCTAATGGTGGGCGGAAGCCGATCATCCTCTAATCTGGATGCTGTTTTCACCTCCATTGTCAATGCTAAGCCTTTGTTTGTTTGAACTAAGGCCTTCTATCTAGAGTCCTTAGCAAAGAGCAGCAAATGGTGACATTTGAATAAGTGGAGGAGAATTCCTTTGTAAAGGGCCCCGGAGAACACCTGCTCCTTGGATTCACTCTATTACAGAACAATTGCAGGATCTCTTCCCAGCTGGAATGACCCTCCCGGTAACTCCTGGAATGAACAATGGAATGACCCATTGATAACTCATACTGAGGTGGGTAGCAGGATTCTGGCCCTGGCTAGCCTGGATTCAAATCTGCCCTTGGCCACTTTCTAGTTACCTGTTCTTGGACACATGTTACTTGACTTTCCAATGCTTCAATTTCCTCCACTGGCAAAGGAGGCTAATAATAATACCTACAATCTCCAAAGAGGTTTGTTTGTTTGTTTTTCTTTTTTTTGTGTCTGGGTTTCTTTGGGTTTTGTTTTTTTTATTTTTTTTATTTTTTAAAGATTTTATTTATTTATTTGAGAGAGAGAGAGAGAGAAACAGCATGAGAGGGGAGAAGGTCAGAGGGAGAAACAGGCTCCCCGCTGAGCCGGGAGCCTGATGTGGGACTCGATCCCAGGACTCCGGGATCATGACCTAAGCCGAAGGCAGTCGCTTAACCAACTGAGCCACCCAGGCGCCCTGTTTTGCTTTGTTTTTAAAGAATAGACTGAATTTGGGGGGCGGGGCTGCCGCTGACCATGGCGGGTGAGCTTGAGGGCTCTAAAGCTCTGAGCGGGCTGCTGAGCGGCCTGGCCCAGGAAGCTTTCCATGGGCGCCGGGGCATCGCGGAGGAGCTGCTGCGGAGCCAGCTCTATCTGGAGGTGTCACTCGAGGAGTTCCGCCCCTTTCTGGCGAAGATGAGGGGGATTCTTAAGTCTATTGCATCTGCAGACATGGATTTCAACCAGCTGGAGGCATTCTTGACCGCTCAAACCAAAAAGCAAGGTGGAATCACATCTGACCAAGCTGCTGTCATTTCCAAATTCTGGAAGAGCCACAAGACAAAAATTCGAGAGAGCCTCATGAACCAGAGCCACTGGGACAGTGGGCTTCGGGGCCTGAGTTGGAGAGTTGATGGCAAGTCGCAGTCAAGGCATTCCCCTCAAATTCACACCCCTGTTGCTATAATGGAGCTGGAAATAGGGAAAAGTGGACAGGAATCTGAATTTCTGTGTTTGGAATTTGATGAAGTCAAGGTCAATCAACTCCTAAAGAAGCTCTCAGAGGTAGAAGAAAGTATCAGCACACTGATGCAGCCAGCCTAGCTGAAGATGGAGTTGTTGAAGCAAAAGTGTTCATGATCCCTCCCCAGTGATCTGGGGCTTTTTGTTGTTGTTTTGTTGGTTTTTTAAAAAATTTTTCCCCCCATTAGTATTAAATCCTCAAATTAAAAAAAAAGAAAAGAATAGACTGAATTTTTCTATGAAATGCTTGGAAGAGTGCTTAGCACACAGTAGGACCACAGAAAATGTTGGGTGTTAGTATTCAGGTGCCAGGAACAGTGCAAAGTGTTGGGGATACAACAATAAAAGACAAATTAAATGCCTTCATAGAACGCACACTCTAGGGGCACCTGGGTGGCTCAGTTGGTTAAGTGTCTGCCTTGGGCTCAGGTCATGATCCCAGGATCCTGGGATTGAGCCCCGAGCGGGGCTCCCTGCTCAGCGGGGAGTGTGCTTCTCCCTCTGTCCCTCCCCTCTGCTCATGCTCTCTCTCTCTCAAATAAATAAATAAAATCTTAAAAAAAAAAAAGAGAACTCACACTCTAATGGAAGAGATGAAGAGCAAACCAAACTAAAAACCAAACCAAAACAAAAACAGGTTACGTTTTGTGCTATTAAAAAAATGATACTTGGGATACCTGGGAGGGGCAGTTGGTTAAGCCTCCGACTCTTGGTTTCAGCTGAAGTCATGATATGAGGATAGTGATATTAATCCCTGTGTCAGCCTCCTCACTCAGCACAGTCTGCTTGAGACTTTCCCTCTCCCTCTGCCCCTTCCCCCTCAAATAAATAAATAAATCTTTTTAAAAAATGATACTTGTGTGGCACCAGGCTGGTCCAGTCAGAAAAGCTTGTGGCTCTTGACTTTGGGATCGTGACTTTGAGACCCGTGTTGGGTGTAGAGATTTTTTTCTTAAAGATTTTATTTATTTATTCGAGAGAGAGCACACGCACATGTGAACACAAGCAGGGGGAGCTGCAGAGGGAGATGGAGAAGCAGGCTCCCCGCCTGATGCAGGGATCGATCCCAGGACCCCGGGATCATGACCTGAGCTGAAAGCAGACACTTAATGGACTGAGCCATCCAGGCACCCTGAGTGTAGAGATTATTTAATAAATAAACTTAAAAAAATTCTTTTAAAAAATGATACTTGTGATAAAGACAAGTATCACCTTTTCACCTTTGGAGAAAGTGACCAAGCAAGGCCTCTTCTGGAAGGCTGATATTTAAGGGGAGGCACACCACAAGACAAGTGGGGGAAGACGGTTCCAGACAGAGGGCCCAGCAATTGCAAAGGCCCTGAGGTGGGAATGAGGTTGGCTTGTTCAAGGAACAAAGAGGCAAACAGTTAGAGTGCGACACAGGAAGTGATGAAGACAAGATATGAACCTGGGTTCAGTATGACCAGGAATTTCATCACGTGTTTTAATTGCATCAGTTTGCTGCAGGGTTCAAGTTCATTCGATGTTCTCAAACTTGAATGGAGACCTAGAGTCTGATTCAAGTGTGAGAGTGGCCTTCATCACAGGTGAGGTTTATCCTTTTATTTTTTATTTTTTAATATTTTTTTTGTTTATTTGACAGAGAGAGATAGCAAGAGCAGAACACAAGCAGGGGGAGTGGGAGAGGGAGAAGCAGGCTCCCCATGGAGCAGGGAGCCCGATGCGGGGCTCAATCCCAGGACCCCGGGATCATGACCTAAGCCAAAGGCAGACACTTAATGACTGAGCCGCCATAACCGGGGAGCGGATAGGGCCTAGAAATTAAGGAGAGGAACTGACCATGGGCAGGCCAGGCTCCATTCTCTTCCTCCCCTGCAAAGTCTAAAACAGAAAAAAGGTTATAGGTGCCATTTAAATCAAACAGTAGCTCTATAGGGTGGGCCCACGGGGGACTTTTACCTTCTAATTTATTTCCGTCTCAAGTTTTTACAACAGGCATATTTCCTTTCGTCATTAGAAGAACAACAGGAGGAAAATAATAATAATAAAAATCTTCAAGGTAAAAAAAATTGTTTTTTTTAGGACAATTAGTATTTGTTACTGTGCTGCCTGCCATGGGAAATGCAGACATAGGGGTGTGGTGATTACCTGGGTGGAGTTTAGGCTCTAGCAGTAGAGTGCATGACGCTGTCAGATGAAAACAGATGATATGACGTTATATTGCTTGGTAGAGTCTAAAAGTTGTGTCAAAATTTAAAGAAGAATTTTGGGGCGCTGGGTGACTCAGTTGAGCATCTGACTCTTGATTTTGGCTCAGGTCATGATCTCAGGGTCCTGGGATTGAGCCCTACTCAGCGGGGAGTCGGTTTCTCCCTCTGCCCCCCCCCCCCCCGCCCCGCTCATGCTCTTTCTCTCTCTTAAATAAATAAATAAAATCCTTTAAAAAATAAAGAAGCAGGGTGCCTGGGTGGCTCAGTTGGTTAAGCGACTGCCTTCGGCTCAGGTCATGATCCTGGAGTCCCAGGATCGAGTCCCACATCAGGCTCCCTGTTCAGCAGGAAGTCTGCTTCTCCCTCTGACCCTCTTCCCTCTCGTGCTCTCTATCTCTCATTCTCTCTCTCTCAAATAAATAAATAAAATCTTAAAATAAAATAAAATAAAATAAAATAAAGAAGCAGAATCACCTTGTTTAAAAAAATATTAACTAAGCACTGTGTTTGGTGTTGGGATACAGGAGTAAGCAAGACAGACAAGGTCCCTGCTCTCATAGAGCTGCCAGGCTACTTAGACATTAGGGGGATGAGGAGCAGAAAGAGCACTCCTGGCAGAAGGAACAGCATGAGCAAAGCCTCTGAGGTTGGAAATAAAAACAGAAACAGAAACAGAAAGAAGGCTAGCTCAGAGGATGTGTCCTTAGTGAAAATAGTGGAGATAGGCAGTGATTGTATCCTTCAGGGTGGTGGAGGTCAGAATAAGGGTTTTTTCCTAAGGGAACAGGAAGCCATTGAAGGGTTGCAAAGTGGAGTGGCGGCATAGTCAGAATTGTGCTTTAGAAGGGTCACCCTGGCTGCTAAATGGAGAACAGACTGGAGGCAGTGAGCTCTAAGGAGAGAGACCAGCCTGGAGACTACTGCAATAGTCTAGGGGAGACAGAACAGTGGCCATAACTAAAGCAGGGATGGAGAAGATGAGAGAGACATTTCCTTCTTTTCTTTTCTTTTTTTTATGTAGGCTCCATGCTGAGCATGGAGCCCAGTGTGGGGCTTGAACTCACGACCCTGAGATCGAGACCTGAGCTGAGATCAAGAGTTGGTTGCTTAACGGAATGAACCACCCAGGCGCCCCAAGAGAGACATTTCTAAGGTAAAATCCAGTTGGTGGTTGACTGGATGTAAGAATGAAGGAGGAGGAGACAATGAGAAAGACCGATCCCTAGTTTGTTAGTGTGGGGACTACATGGCTGGTGATGCTGTTCTCAGGCCACCACATCACTGACAAGAGATGCCTGAAATTAATAATCTAGTAGGAGAGCCAGGCAGGGAGACAATCATCCATCACACACAGGAAAATGAAATGTGCAAGAAGAGTGATGCTGGCAGGGCCTCTGGGGGCAAAGAGAGAGGGGGGATGGGTTCTGGCTGGGGAGCCTCAAAGGGCAAAGAGATCATAGTAGATGGAGCAGTTGGAGAGAAGCTGGAGAAAGGAGGCTGGGAAGATGACACATGATATAGGGCTTGGAGAAGACCTATGTGGTTGAGACAAAGTGGGTGGAGGTGCTCCCAGGAGGCCCTACCTGGCTGTCTGAGGAGTCAGTGAAGAGAACTCACACTCAGTTCTAGAAACACAGGTCTTTCCTGTGTTTTAGAAAATCAGTGGTGAGTGTGTAAGAGGCAGTAAAATAGGTGCTTCCCTATGCACAGAATATCTCTAGAAGATTCGTTAGAAATCTCTAGTATGGTGACCTTCTTTGCAGTAAAACTATGGTTGGAGGACAGGGATGGGAGGTGACTTTCCCTTCTTTATTTTTATTTTTTGGTAATTTGAACCATGTAGATATATTACCTATTTGATACTCCAATACTTAAATAATTATTAAGAAAAAAGTATGTACTGGGGGTACCTGCCTGGCTCAGTCAGTGGGGTGTGCGACTCTTGATCTCGGAGTCATGAGTTCAAGCCCCACATTGGACGTAGAACCTACTTTAAAAAAAAAAAAAAGCATGTACCGGTTGAATGCAGAAACTGGGGTCAGACAGCTGTGCATTTGATCTTGCCTCAGTCAAGCTTGTCTCTAGTTGTGTCAATTTTTGCTTCTCTAAGGCCCAGTTTCCTCATCTGTAAAATGGGGATAATAGTACTTCTTACTTCATGGGTTGTTGGAAGAATTAAATGGGATAATCTATGTCAAGTGCCAGCACTGCAGTGAGGATAGGCTAAATAGATGCTATTAGTATCAGTAATTTAATGGTAAGTTAGATGGGCGCACACCCGCTCCAAGGGTAATCTCAGTTTGACACACAGGGTCGGGTCGAGGGAAGGCATTTGGAATCAAACACAGCTGAGGTCTCTGTAAGTGAGGACTACCTCTCTAAGCTACAATGGCCCTCCTCTGCAAATGAGGATGCTAACACACCTCCCTCCTAAGATCAAAGAGCTACTGGGTGGGGACAGTTAGTCAATGCCAAGTGCAGCACCCTGTGAATTATGAGTTAGAAAGTTGAAGATTTTCAGGATGATCTCTCTTTCTCTCTCTCCCGCTCCCCCAACACCTCTATCCCCAACCCAGGGGGCCCTTCGGTCTCTCCTGTCTGCCTCCCACTAAGGGTGAGGTGGGGGAGGTGGGGACATTCTCTAAAAATTGAAGTTTTCTCTTTTTGTTCCAATCCAGGGAAGATGCAGGAAAAATTCCAGAGGCAAGGCCTTAAGGAGTCCTGAGGCAAGGGCCGGGCTCCCTGTATCCCTCTCGCAGGTTCCACCTCCCTCCCTCCTTCAAGGATCCTGAGACGGGACAGCCACGTTGAAGGTCGCAGGCACTATTCATCTCCGTCCAGACTCGTGGGCGGTACCCGCACATGCGGACCCTGCCACCTACAGGGAGAGAGCGGTACTGCAGGCGCGGGTGCCGGAGAAGCCCCATCCAGTCACCCTTGTGTCAATGTTTGTTCAGTGCCTTTTCTGCACCAGGCGAAGGGGTCCCTGTCCTCATGGGGTTTACAGTCTGATGGGAAGAATACCAGCAACAGAAGTGCTGGTAGCAACTTCATAATCTGCTTTTTGGTGAAAGCTTTCTTTCTTTCTTTTTTTAAGATTTGTTTATTTTAGAGAAAGAGCACGAGCTGGAGGGGCAGATGGAGAGGGAGAGAGAATCTCAAGCAAACTCCACGCTGAGCTCGGAGCCCGATGTGGGGGCTCGATCTCATGACTATGAGATCAGGACCTGAGCCTAAACGAAGAGTCGGGCTCTTAACCCACTTAACCACCCAGGCGCCCCTGAAAGCCTTTGTTCCTATAACACAAGTAATATATATTCATATATTCATTGTAGTAAATTTTAAAAGAAATTAATACCCAGACATTACTTCTGTTAACATGTGAGTATAGTCCTTACAGTATTTGTGCATTTTACAAAAAGTGGAAACACATTTCATAACATTTTGCAGCCTGCTTTGTTGTGTTTAACAGCTTTATTGAGATACATTTCACATAATATATGCCAGCTTTCCTTTTAACAGTGGGAAGTTAATAATAATTTAGTGCAAATTGCTATTTGTTGAGCAAGGTGCTGAGATTTTTCACACACATCATCACATTCAGTCCTCCCCAAAACCATAGCAGGTAGGTACTAATATCTTCTTCATTCTGAGATGAAGAAGCTGGGATACAGAAAAGGAAAGTTAGAGGCACCTGGCTGGCTCAGTTGGTGGAGCATGCAACTCTTGATCTCGAGATTGTGAGTTTGAGCCCCATGTTGGACATAGAAATTACATGAATAAAAAAGGTGTGTTGCGGGGGAGTGACTTGTCCGGTAAAAGTAGCACAGCCAGGATTTTAATTCAGCCTTGTCTGAGAACATAAGTTTTGTTTGTTTTTTTTAAAGTAGTCTCTCTACCCAATATGGTGCTCAAACTCACGACCCTGAGATCAAGAGTTGCATGCTCTTCTGCCTGAGCGAGCCAGGTGCCCTGAGAACATGAGTTCTTTTTTTTTCCTTAAGATTTTATTTATTTAGGGGCGCCTGGGTGGCTCAATCAGTTTAGCAGCTGCCTTTGGCTCAGGTCATGATTCCTAGGTCCTGGGATCAAACCCCCAATCATCGGACTTCCTGCTCCAAGGGGAGCCTGCTTCCCCCTCTCCCATTCCCCTTGCTTGTGTTTCCTCTCTCGGTGTGTCTCTCTCTGTCAAATAAATAAATAAGATCTATTTATTTATTTGAGAAAGAGAAAGCACACACACAAGTAGGGGGGCGGGGCAGAGAGAGAGGGAGAAGCAGACTCCCTGCTGAGCAGGGAGTCCGACACGAGACTAGATCCCAGGACCCCAGGATCATGATCTGAGTCAAAGGACAGATGCTTAACTGACTGAGCCACCCAGGTGTCCCGAGAACATGAGTTCTTAACCATTTCATTATGCCTGCTCTGTGCCCAGCTGTATGGAATTCAGAAGAATCAGGAAAGAAAAAGGGGAGAGGCTCTCATGGAGCTCAGAGTGGAAACGAAGATGTAGAATGGTCTTCATACATGGTACAGTGAGCTTAAACATCACTGGGGGACCAGCACAAGGAGCCGATGTAATCAGGAAAGGCTGCCTGTAGGAGAGAGGACTCGGTGGGGTGTGTGTAGACATAGATGGGCAACAGAGTGGGAAGGGCATTCCAGCCAGGAGGGGCCAGCCTCAGCAAAGTTTCAGGTGCAGATATGTGTATAAGCCCAAACAGGGACAAGTAAGGGAAAATAATTGAGCACCAAGTTCTATGGAAATAAAGAGATGGATGACACCTGCGGTCTGCCCTTCAAAAACTACGCAGAGGGTTGGGGGAACCATAGAAATAAATAATAGTTACCCTTCACTGTGCACACTCCACATTCCAGGTTCTCTACCTACACTGTCACATTTAAGTTCACAATAGCTCTGGAAGATTGGCAGTTGTTGGCCCCATTTATAAATGAAGAAAAGAAGGCTCAGAAAAATAAATGCCTTGCTGTAGGTCCCTGAGTAGGGAGGACTAGGGCCAAGAGAGTCAACTGAGGAGGCTCAGGGTCTGAATCCAGTGCTCTAACCTGCAAGCTACACTATTCTGCCTGCCCTAACTTTCACAGCCAGCCCCCTGTGCAAACCTCCAGGTGCATTACAGTCAGGGATCTTTGTAAATTGCAATGCTGATGATCATCTCTCTCCTAGCTTAAAACCAAGCCTTCTCAGTACCCTTCAGATAAAATCTTGACTCAGCACGACCTGCAGGACCCTTTAAGTTCTTGCTCCCTCCCTGCCTTCATACCTCCAGCTTTAAGGCACTGTTTGGAATTCCAGATACAGTACCCTTATCTCTTCTCTGTGGTGATGTCTGCCTGGAAAACTCTTCTTATCTCCCTCCCAATCCAAATTTGTCCCTGACTCATTCATATTTATTTGGGAAGGAGCCATGACTTAGATGTCGCCTCCTACAGAAAGACTTCCCAGATTGCCCCACTATAATCCAGGCCCTTCTGCTCTGCTTCCATGACCCTATACCCCTTCTCCTAATCATGGCAATAATAATAGTTAACAATTTATTTATTTTTTTAAAAGATTTTATTTATTTATTTGAGAGAGAGAAAGAGAGGGAACATGAGAGGGGGGAGGGTCAGAAGGAGAAGCAGACTCCCTGATGAGCAGGGAGCCCGATGTGGGACTCAATCCTGGGACTCCAGAATCATGACCGGAGCTGAAGGCAGTTGCTTAACCAACTGAGCCACCCAGGCGCCCCAATAGTTAACAATTTTTGAGCATTCACTTTGTGCGAAGGTTACTTGAGTTATTGAAGCAGTGTCACACAGTAATTAAATGTGTAAGCTTTAAGACCAGACTTTCTGGATTTGAATCCTGGCCCAATCACTTAAAGGGCTGTAAAACTTAGGCAAATGGCTTAACCTCCCTTTGTACCTCAGTTTCCTCATCTGTAAAATGGGGATAAGAATAGCACCTATCTCATAGGACTGTTGTATCTGTGAAGGACCCAGGACATGGTAAGTGGTTTTATAAAAATATTTTTTAAGATTTTATTTATTTATCTGACACAGGGAGAGAGCACAAGCAGGGGGAGTGGGAGAGGGAGAAGCAGGCTCCCCATTGAGCAAGGATCCTGATGCGGGACTCGATCCCAGGACCTGAGCCGAAGGCAGACTGAGTCACCCAGGCAAACTGATGGTAAGTGCTTAATAAATGTTAGCTAATAACTTTTATTCTTTTAAGCCCTTGTGATGACTCTAATTCACAGGTGGAGAATCTAAGAGGTAACTTGACTTCCCCTTGATTACATAGGTAAGTAGCTCACCTGGGACTTGAACTTGACACCAAAGTTTATGCTGCACTACCTCCCATTGTAGGACCCATCCCACTGGTTGTAATAACTGCTTACTTGTCAGTCTCTCCCTCTAGACTGGGTGTTCTGTGAGGGTCACTTCTGTTACCCAGTCCAGGGACACAGTTGAGACCCTAATTAAAGGAACTAATGATGCTGACCAGCTCAGACAAGTTATTCAGAAGATGGAGGTGGTGGTCATATCACCCTGGCTTCCCCTGCAGTGTGCTTTGGAAAAAGGTTTCAGTGCCGTCTCCTAGGATTAGTCTGTTAGCAGACAAATATTTATTGGCCCAGGAACTGGAGGTGCTCTTATTAGGAAAAGCCACATTAGGAATAGCAGGCAGGGTACCCCCAGATAAGCTTTCCCCTAAGCAAGCCCTGTCCTTGGCTAGGCAGCCTCCCCCAGTCTTACAACAATGCCTCCCTTCATCAGCTGCCCCTGGTATTGAGATGTCCACCTGCCAGCTCCCTGTTTCAAGGAAATAGAGCATCAGAGACCTTAGTGGCTTCAGCATGAGCATAAACATCACTGGCTGCCAGAGAGGATGACGTCAAATCCAGGCCTGCCTGGCCATGGCCTTGGGGAGGCTCCCTGCACAGAGAGGCCTGGTACCCTGGGGGTCACTCTGAGAGGAAGCACAAGCTGGGAACTGCCAGTTCAGTACCCTGAGGACACATCTGATGGTTCTGTCCATTCTCAAGGACCCCACGACTTGAAATATTTTTCTTTCCAAACCCACTGATGTCAGAAATCAAATAGCTATTCCTTTTCTTTTCAGAGCCTCAGATCAGCATGAACGTGACAGGGTGACCTCTTGGGCTTGATATCATTCTACCTAAAGCAAAGTCTGTATGGATTTGAGGTTAAAAGCTTGCATTCTACACCGCCTGGGTTTAAAGCACTTGTCTAAAGATTTCTGACTTTGGGCAATTTCCTACACCTCCCAGAGTCTCAGTTTCCTTATATGAAAAGTGGGTAGAATAGTATCTGATTCACAGGATCTTGGTTGGGATTAATGTATATTCAGCGAGTGCCTATCGCGCACCAAGTGCGGGGCGTGGGGGTGGGGTCATACCGGTGAACAAAACATAGTCCATGCCCCCTGGTGTTTGGTGAAGGAAAGCAGACAATAAACCAATAAATACTTAATCCAGCAGATGGTGGTAAGTGCCATGAAGATAGATAAGGCACAGTAAGGAGGATAGTGTGTCAGGGTGGGGAGGAGTTATTTCACTTCTGGGTGGTCTGGGAAGGCCTTTCTGATAAGAGGACTTCTGAGCCGACCCCTGAGTGAAATGAGGAAGCAATTCATGGGGCCATCTGGGAGAAAACTCTTCCAGGCAGAGAAATGAGCATGTGCAACAGGCAGGAGCATGGGTGGCTCATCTAAGGAAAGGCAAGAAGGACAATGTAGCTGGAGTGAAATGGGCAAGGGGGCAAGGAGAAATGATGTGAGAGACGTGGCTAGGGGCAGGGGGTGGAGAACTCGGTAGCTTACTCTAAGGAGTTTGGTATTTACTCTGAGTGAGATGGGAGCCATGGGAGGATTTTGAGCCAAGGAGGAAGATGATTTGACAGATTTTAAAGGATCCTTCTGACTGCCATGTAGAGAATAGACGGTAGGGGGACCAGGTAGCAGGAAGACCAGTCAGGAGACCGTTCCAGTTGTCCAGGTGAGACATGAGAACACCTTTGATCAAATTGGTAGCGGTGGGCAGTAGGAAATGGTCTGATTCCGGATGTGCCTGAAGGAAGAGCTAGCAGGATTTGTTGATGGATTGGATATAAAGTGTGTGTGTGTGTGTGTGTGTGTGTGTGTGTGTGTGTGTGTGTGTGAGAAAGAGAGAGAGAGAGAGAGGAGAAGAAGGGAGAGAGAGAGAGAGAGTCAAAAATGACTCCAAAGTGTTTAACTTGAGGGATGGAGTAGTCACTTAATGAGGTGCGGAAGACAATTTGTGTAAAGTGCTTACTTTGGGCACTTTATAAATGTGGCACATTTAATGGCACATTTATATGGCACACATATAAATGGGCACAAAATAAATACCCAATAAATATTAGCTATTCTTTGTATTGTTGATTTTGGTTTAACGGGCTGTCCAAAACTCAGTCACCCAAAGCTTTGGAAATGGTAGGCATACCTGGCAATAACATCATAAGCCTCATGCCTAAGTATGGGTGCTGTGAGCCAAGCACATGATAGAATCTTTACTTAGCAGTACCACCCTGAAAAGTGTACAAAAGCCCTATGAGAAAATGAATATTTGTTGAATTTTTAATATATTTCAGACATTTTTTTCATTTAATCCTTTCTCCAACACTAGAATGTAAGTTACATGAGAGAGATCTTACCCCTGATGTGTACTACCCCACATGCCTGGCACATAGCAGGCATCTTAGTTAATACTTATTAAATGAAATCTCATTATTATAGATGGAGGCTGAGTAAAATCTGAAGGTGGAGCTGGGTTCTGATAAATATTTATTGGATAAAGGGATGAATAAATGGGTATTACATTACCATTTTAGAGAAGAGGAAACAGCTGGTGGCAGACCAAAGGACCGAACCCAGGATATCCTGATCCTTGAGCATGCACCCTTTCTATGGTCACACTATGGAGCCTCATAGTGTGGCCCTTTGGCTGTGTTTGGGGATGCCTAGGGATTTGATGATCCTGATGTAACATACGGTGTACCATCATATGTAAAAACCCTGACTACTCAGAGAGAGAAAGATCTAATGCGAGATCAGATTGTGATGCTCTAGTCACACAATCCTAAAGTTTTGTCTTCATGAAACTGCATAGCCTTATTGTATCTTATTTGCCCAAGGTCACACAGGGTGTAAGGGATGGAAACAAAATGTGAATCCAGTCTTCCCACAACAGCGTCCCTATTTGTTCCTTTACTCAGGGATTTTTAACCTGGGGCACAAGGACTCTTAGGGGGTCTCTGGGTATACCTTATGGTACGTTCTTCCCCCAACATTCAGTGCTTAGGAGCAGGTGCATTTTGGGGGGAAGGGGTTCATAGCTTTCATTATATTCTCAAAAGGACCAATGATCCAAAAGTTTCCTTTCATTTTCTCTTATGAACCTTTTTTTTTTTTTGGCCTAAGAGAACCCAAATTTATTCTCTTACAGTTCTGGAGGCTAGAAATCCAAAATCAAGGTGTTAGTAGGGCCATGCTCTGTCCGAATGGCCTCTAGGGAAAAACCCATCCCATGTCTCTTCTAGCTTCTTTGTCTTGTGGCCATATCACTCCAATCTCTGTCTTAGTCTTCACATTGCCTTTTCCTCTATTATTATTATTTTAATTTTTAAAAAATTTTAGAAGATTTTACTTACTTATTTGAGACAGAGCACAAGCAAGAGGGAGGGGCAGAGGGAGAGGGAGAAGCAGACTCCCTACTAAGCAGGAAGCCTGATGGCGGGGCTGGATACCAGGAAGCTGGGATCATGACCTGCGCGGAGGCATATGCTTAACTGGCTGAGCCACCCAGGCGCCCCTAATTTTTATTTTATTTTTTTAAAGATTTTATTTATTTACTTGAGAGAGAGAGAGAGCATGAGAGGGGGGAGGGTCAGAGGGAGAAGCAGACTCCCCGCTGAGCAGGGAGTCCGATGTGGGACTCGATCCCGGGACTCCAGGATCATGACCTGAGCTGAAGGCAGTCGCCTAACCAACTGAGCCACCCAGGCGCCCCCTAATTTTTATTTTTAAAACTGTTTTTAGATGAGTAGAAGGAAGAAAAAGGAAAAACTGGGGGAAGGAAATTGAAGAGACAAAGCATGCTAATTTTTGTTTACAGAATTTTAATGGAGAGAAGGCTAACGTGACGAAAAAAGCCAAAAGTTAAGGATGTTGAGGCAGGATTAAAATCCAGATCTTCTGGCACCAATTCCGGGGCTCCTGATTCCCGTTGCTACTCATTCATTCATTCACTCACTTACTCACTCATTTGTACTGAGTACCTGCTACGTGCCAGGGACAATTCCAGGCTCTGGGAATGGTGCCCTGGAAAACTCTGGCATCACAGAGTTTATATTCTAGTAGGGGAGACAGACATAATAATGATGACGACGATTATGTCAAGTGCAAAGAAAAGTGACGTCACAGAACGGGGAAGAACAGGAATGGCATTTCAGACGCGGTGTTCTGAGCTCAGAACCTCCAGTTGCTGTCCGCGCACTCCAACGAAGACAGCTCTTCCGAACGCCAGCGTGCACTCCATAAACCTCTCTTTCGCGCTTAGCCTCGTCGAGCCTCACCAAGGTGGAGACTGTAGGGAGAGGGGCGTGCACACGGGAGGTGCAGAGCGCATGCTCCCTCAAGATCTGTGGCTCTGAGGATTTTAACTAGACTCCGACCGCCAAGAGCGGAGTACGCAGGCTCCTTGCGTTAAGACAAGTGGGAAGGCTCCGCCCAATAGGAGCTTGCTTTTGAGGTTGTGGTCCCGCCCCCAGCCCCTTTTCTACTTCCGCTTCCGGTGCTGAGGCTGTCCAGGTCGAAAATGGCGGCGGCGTCTGTGTCTCGGCTGTCTGGGCTGCTAGGTCGGTCCGGGGCACAGCTGGGGCGTTCCATGTCGAGTGGCGCCCACGGCGAGGAGGGCTCAGGTACTGGAGCTGCGGCTGGCGGGGCGGGCCTCAGCCCCACCCGAGCGAGGCGGAGCAGGACTGTGACCTTGGTTTGAGGACTTGGGGTTGGTGGGGGTGAGACCCGGGCGGGGTCCCGACACCAGGCCTGAGCGGTCGTGCCTCCTTTGCAGCTCGCATGTGGAAGGCTCTCACCTACTTCGTAGCGCTCCCTGGCGTGGGTGTGAGCATGCTGAATGTCTTTCTGAAGTCGCGTCACGGAGAGCACGAGAGACCCGAGTTCGTCGCCTACCCCCATCTCCGCATCAGGTCCAAGGTACGCCTTTGTAGGCTCTTCGAGCAGCCATTCTTTTATTACAAATGCCTAGTCTGAGTTCTTCATTCTCTAAAATCGTGTAGAATTTGTCATTTAATTTTTACAGATTTTTATTTTCTCCGGTTTTATGGAAATGTAACAGACTTGGGGGGTCACATCTGTTTTCTTTTTCAAGGTCATACACTAAGTGCCCTTCAGTTTTACTTTTTTTCCTGATCCATCCCACCTCTGCCTTCTGATACTGTTCTGAAACAGTTGTCGGTTGTATGAGACTTGGAGGTTTGGGAATCTCCCTTAGAGTGGCAAAATCGGAAGGTGGTTCACACTTCTAGGACCTGGGCATCTGGCAGGTACCAGCTGCATGTTGAAGAGACTAACAGCTTCTCTTATTCCTTCCTCTGCTAGTATTTTCTCAACTGTTTTATCCTTTGCTATTGATGTAGATGTAATCATTTGTTTTCCATTGCTTGTTGTAAATATTCTTAACAAGAGGCCCTGCTGGCTCTTTAATAACTATTATATCACTTAGCCAAGACAGGACTGGCCTTATAGAAACTTAAGCTAGAGTCTTAGATTCAGAAAGAATTTTTGAGTCTGAGCCCCACTCCCACCCTTCTACAAAGATGTAAAAGCCATATACCATGGTTTTCAACCTCAGTACTATTGACATTTGGGGTTGGATAATTCTTGTTGGGACAAGGGGCTATCCTATGAGTCCTAGGATATTTATCAGCATCCTTTGACCTCTACCCACTAGATGCCCTCTCCCAGATGTCTCCAGATATTGCCCAGTGTCTTTGGGCAAAATCATCCAGGTTTGGAAACCACTGCCCTAGAGCAATGTTTTTCAAAGGCAGCTTGCAAAAAATTGAGGAGAGTAGGTTGCAGTTTCCAATCCAGAGGTTTGTTTTAGATCTGGAATGAAGCCCAAAGTCTGCATTTAAATAAGCATCTTCTCTCATTTACCCACCTCTACCATTCTGATACAGATGATGTGAGGATTACACTTTTATAAACACTGCCCTCATAGACTAGTTGCCAGGGAGAGGCTTATGAATAATGAACTTGAGCTTGCTTTTCCTACTGCCTACTTTAAAGGCTCTCCTGGAAGTTAAAAGAGCTCCCTTAAATTGTGGGAAGGCTGAAATACGCCAGTAGTTAAAGGACTAATTACCATTTTGTTTTTATGTATGGTCTGTCACCCTTTGTCTGAAGCAGTTCATGGCAGTGCTGTTTCTGAATTCTCTTCTGGAATTGCCTAACTGACATCTTCACTCCACAGCCCTTTCCCTGGGGAGATGGTAATCATACTCTATTCCATAACTCTCACGTGAATCCACTTCCAACCGGCTATGAAGATGAATAGAGAGAACCTGGACCACCACCCAGTGGGGACCACAGCACTGGTTTGGACCATGACTCTGCACACGGACCAGAAGTCTTTGGGACCTTAAGCTCACCTTCCTTACTTGTATCAAATGATGACCAGTATACCGATCTTCCATCCCTTTTCTTATGGCAGGAGATGGCTTAAATAAATAACTTAGATTGGTCCATGATCTGAGAGTTGCATTCTTTGGTGTTTTTCCCTCCAAAATCAGCATTGTTATTTTCGTTTCTATAATGAAGGTTTATGGCTGCCTTGTACAGGCCTCTGGATAAGTGTTTATAATAGGCTTGTCCTTGGTTTCTTATGCCTGGAGTAGGTAAAGCAAAGGGACCATAAGTGGAGCTAATTTAAGTATCAAGATTGGGTCCTGACAGACTTTGGGTGGTAAAGATATTGAGTAGAATACCTGCAATTTACATCTGAAAGAGGTATCTTTGACTCTCCAGAAGTGCTTACTCTGTGTCCTAGCTTTCTCTTGTCCCATTCCACCAGCATTTGCTGAAGAATATTCCCTGTGGTCAGGTAATTGTCTCCAAAAGTGTCAAGTTCTCATCTTGTCATCTCTCAGCACCATGAAGGTTAGAAGGGTCAGAAACTTTTGGAGAAATAAAGGCAGTATGACACATTTCTGTATATGGCAATGAGCTTTATTTGTTTCTGGAATTAAAACCTTCCTGTAGCATTAAGAATTAGGGAGAAACAAGAGTAATAGTAACAAAGCCACCCTTACAGAGCATTTAATTTCTCTTCAAAATTTAAAATCTTTGAAGTAGCTGAGATAGTTGGAATCACTTTATGGGCAGGATGAAGTCAAAATAGAATGAAGAACAATTGGGCACCTGGGTGGCTCAGTTGGTTAAGCGTCTGACTCTTGATTGCAGCTCAGGTCATGATCTCAGAGTTGTGAGATTGAGCCCTACATCGGGCTCCACGCTGTGTGGAGCCTGCCTAAGGTTCTCTTCTCTCCCTCTCAAAAAAAATAAAGAACAATCCGAAGAAATTATTCTCTCAGCAGTTACAATGAAAAAACATGGTTGACTTGGAGTGGTTTTATTCTCGAGGCTCAACCAGACAGTTTTGTAGTAAGATTCAAGCAGCTACCAGGTTTTGGTATTGCATAGTAACATACAGTAAACTAGTACTGCAAAGGTGAGGCATATGGAAACACAGGCTATAAAAGCCTTTTACCGTAAGGGAGTAAAGGATCCCTGCTCCCTTTTCCATTTTGTGATCTAACCGCAGCCTGTGCTTGTACTTCCAAGTCCCCAAAGAACCATTGTACTTGTGGTCAGTCTGAGTTCAGGACAGATTACTTTACTTTGGCTTGCTGCCTGGCCTCCCTCAGCTGGATCTCAAATATCTTTTTAAACCATGTATATAATGGACCGTAACCAGTCAAAATGTAAATGTAGAATGTATTGAAATGACATTAAGGACTGGTCATGTTAAATATGAAGTGGTCACTGGTAAATTAGAGGTTAATACAATTTCCATCTTCTGTAAACTGTTTACTGTACTGGGTATATATAATTGAACCAAATTACTCAAGACATGCAATTTGGTGACTACCTGACATTCCAAAGTGTGTAAGTGCTCACCTGATCCTGACATTTTTTTTTTTTGCAGGTATAGAAGCATATTAAGTTATTTGTGTAGCTTACTGTGGAAATAAATTTTGGAAATCAGGTTTCTAGTTGTTTTAGCACACTATTTACCTTAGATAAATTTTAACTTTTTCTTCATCTTTAAATTATAAAACAAAACTTTCCCCAGTGTACATATGGGATATGTGGGGTTACAGTGTAATACTTGTTCTGTAAAGTACACTGAGTTCTCCAGGGGCAAATAATGAAACTAAATGTTACAGTTTATTCCATCTTCATGATTACAAACATTACAGGCAGGATAGGTACACAAGGCAAATAAAACAAACTTCTCCCATTTTACTAAAGGCAGCATTTTGGCAGTTTGATGATAATACAGGTTCGCTTGCTTAATTTGGGCTGAAAGCTGGCAACAGCAAATCTTTGCAATTTAGGATCTTTCTCCATTGTTACTCCAAGGATCTTCATTCCTAAACTACACTATGAGCTCAGAAATGGTGTGCAACATTCTTCAAGCTTTCACATCTTAATCAGAAATCTGACACCTCTTCTTAAGGCAGAGAACTCTTAAAGCTGTCTTCCTCTTGGGTACCAGTCCACCAGCAATCTTAAAAGTTGTTATTATAAAAATAAAACCGTGCTCCCAAGCATTGATTAAAACTGTTGTGCTGGGATCCCTTTTCAGAGCTTTAGCTCCCTGAGAGAAAAGAGAGATCCTAACCAATTGTTTCCATGAATAATAACCCTTTAGGTACAATGTACCTAATGTCCTTTGCAGCAAAACTCAAGAGGTCAGGCAGCCCTGATCATCTGGACAGGTTTATCAGTATTTACATACAAAGGATATTTAAAGCTGATCCCAGACCAAGTATTGCAACCATAATCCCAAGAAGTCATTCAGTTTAAGCACATGGAGTTCCTGCAGGATGCCAGAGCAAGTGAGAAATCATCTCATAGCAGAGTGATGGGGTTCATCATCTTTTACAAGTGAGAGAAATCAAGGAGGAAAGAAAACTCCTTCCTCCTAAACTCATCATCAAATCGATGGCTATTTTCACAGCCTTAATTGCCGAAATCCAGTGTCCTCAATTTCCTGATTGGAGGAGTCTATTTTCAAGGTGACTGTCAAGGTCAAGAAGAGCTTTCAGGCTTTTCTTTGCCATGGCCCATGAATTCCAGTCCTTCAATGGGAATCTCTTTCTCCTTTATTGCTTTCTGATGGAGAAGAAAACACACGACACAGGTCTATGTGAAGCTTAAGGACCAAACTTTGTAAATATGATGGTACAAAAGTAAATCAGATCAAGAGAACACCCAACCATGATTGGGTTGTACTTTTTTTACTGTACTGTACTTGACTACTTTTTTTTAACCTGAGTACCATTATGGAGAAATTAAATGTAAGACCAGAGAGAGATTGGAAAGGAGTTGTGAGGAATCGTCAGTGTTTCAGATGTGGAATTTAAACAGTATCTCCACTCTGTTATGACACACAAATTCAAATCTTGAGTTCCAGGGCTTGGTGGCTATGTGACCTTGAGCAAGCCTCACTTTCCTATCTATAAATGGGCTAAAGATAGCAACTTGGAATTACCCTGAGGATGTTTTAACTAGGAGTGTTGTGTCCAGTGCGGTTCTTACAATCCAAAGCAGTTTCACATTCATTGAACTGGAATGAAAATTTCCCAGCGGGTTGAGAGATACAGCAAACCAAAGAAGGAATTATAACAACAACAAAATGAGACCCTCATGTCTAACAGGCCAGATAAACTAACACCCCTCTTCGCCCCCCAACAACAGTGGAATAGTGCACCACCGCAAAAATCAAGGAAACGATTCCGGTTAACTTGAACTAATCACCTCCTATTTGGGGAACGTTCCATGTATAAAATACCAAGAACTATGCCCACTTTACGAGTTTAGGAGGAGCACCAAATGAACCAAAGGATGTTTCTGTGCTCGGTAAAATGTAAAGCATTGTAAAAATATTTAACTCTGTCATTTAGAGAAATACCGGGCGGCCTTGGTGGTGATGGTGGGGAGAGAGCTCCGGCCACTGTCCTCACTGTGGCTTTTCTTCACCCTCCCCATCCCAACCTCCGCGAAATACTACGCGTGTGGCGGGGACACCGCAGAGAGAAGCAGGGGCGGAGGGTAGAGACGAAAGGGCCCTGGCCACCTAAGGGCTCACCTGAACACACTGCTGATAGCGCTTGAAGAGGTCGGTGCACGGGTCTCCGGAGCCGTCCCCCTTGAGGAACTTTTCGGCAAACCAGCGATTGAAGCACTGGTCGTACTCGCGCTTCATGTCGGTGCAGGCCTCCCCTACGCTATTCATGGCGGCGGCGGCAGTAGCGGCGCGCTCTGATGTCGTCACTCCTAAGTGCGTCGTCGGCTTTACGTGAGGACGCACTACGGCGGCTGAAGAGAGAAATGTGGGCGCGGGCGGTGAAGCTGGGCCTACGGTCCTGGGTGGGCTGGCGCCGGGGCTTCACCTCCAAGGCGGATCCTCAGGTAAAGTCCGGGGGCGTCTAAGCGGGTGGTGAAGAAGGAAAGGAGGCGGAGCAGGCCCCACCCGTGACCCCTATTCTCCGCCTCATCCCCCCAGCGTAGTGGCAGGGTCACGGCCGAGGTGATCGAACACCTGGAGCGTCTAGCCCTTGTGGACTTCGGCAGCCAAGAGGCTGTAGCACGGTTGGAGAAAGCCATCGCCTTTGCCGACCGGCTCCGCGCCGTGGACACGGACGGGGTGGAGCCCATGGAATCAGTACTGGAGGACAGGTAAACACTCGCGGCTGCGCACCCCCAAGCCTTGCCTGTGGCGCCTTCGCAGCCATTTGAGGTGGCGATGATTAGTGTGTCCTTCCACAGAAGGGAAAAGAGCTTTAGCGAGATGCAAGAACTTGCCCACGGTCACCCCGCGGGTAAGTGTTTTCATGCTTTTCTTTGTTCATTACGGATCCTGTCACTCCGTTTAAAGTCCCCTTGGCCTCCCAGTGTAACTAGGAACCGTGTCCGAAGTGCTAATCATCGCCTTTGAGGCCCTGCTTCACAGAGTCCCCGCACTCGGGCATTCTGCTCTTTTTACTCCAGCTACATTAGCTTCCTTACTGTTTCTCCAACATGACAAATGTGTTTCTTGTCTAGGATCTTTGCGTTTGCTATTCCCCTTTTCTTGGACAGCCTGTTTCCTTGGCAGGTCTTAGTTTATCTCCTCGTTAAGGCCTCTCCAAATATCTTCTCCCTTAACAGTTACCTACTCCTGATCCTGTTGGATTTTCTTCTGTTTCTTGGTTATCTTATTTTTGGTGATTTGTCTCTTGTTAATAGAATGTGAGCTCATGTTTGACTTGCTTACTTGTTGGATTCCTGTCTCAAAATATGGCCTGTACATATCTTCAGACCTAGTGGTTCCCTGTGGAAACATCTGTAAAAGTGCATCAAGATGTATGCAGGAGTGTTCATGGTATCTAAACCTGTTTATAATACAAAACAAAAAACAACAACAACAAACTCCTAACAAGGGGTGCCTGGCTGGCTCAGTCCATAAAGCATGCTGTGATCTCCAGGTCATGAGTTCCAGCCCCAGTTGGGGGTAGAGTTTACTTAAATTAATTTAAAAAAAATTTTTTGAACCCCAAGAAACAAAAAACAAACAGTCTAAGTGTCCTTCATGGCTAAATACATCATCATACAATGGAATATTTGACAGTTGTTTAAAAATAATGAAACAACTGGGGCGCCTGGGTGGCTTGGTTGTTAGGCGTTTGCCTTCACCTCAGGTTGTGATCCCAGGGTCCTGGAATCGAGCCCCGCATCGGGCTCCCTGCTCCCTGCTCAGCGGGAAGCCTGTTCTCCCTCTCCCACTCCCCCTGCTTGTGTTCCCTCTCTCGCTGGGTCAAAAAAAAAAAAAAAATCTTAGGATACATTATATCCCCCCCATTAAAAAAAATAAATAAATGTAATGAAACAACTATGCTGATATGAAAAGATATATTTAATAAAAAAGGCAAAGTTCAGAACATTGTGTATGGGATTATCAATACTTTAATGTGTTATCTATTTGACATATTCTGGTATATGCATTAAGTTTTGTTTTGTTCCCTCAGAGCATGCAAGAAACTGTAACTAATTAGTTTTAAAAGAAAGTGGAGGGCGCCTGGGTGGCTCAGTCGTTAGGCGTCTGCCTTCAGCTCCGGTCATGATCCCAGGGTCCTGGGATTGAGTCCCGCATCGGGCTCCCTGCTCAGCAGGAAGCCTGCTTCTCCCTCTCCCACTCCCCCTGCTTGTGTTCCTGCTCTCGCTGTCTCTCTCTGTCCAATAAATAAATAAAATCTTTAAAAAAAAAAAAAGAAAGTGGAAATGCAGACAGAGGGAAGTTCTAACTTTTCATCTTATACTGAGGGCCAAAACACAAATGCTTAAAGGAGCAGAATAGTAACACAAGAAGTGATGTAGTATAGTGCAGCAGGGAGGAGCAGGTCTTTGACAAAGCAATTTGTGAATATTATACTGAAAGGATGCACAGCCTCTCCCCACTTCTACCAATTTTTGCCAAATCTTAATATTTTTATTTTATTTAATTTTTTAAAGATTTTATTTGTCAGAGAGAGAGCGAGCACAAGCAGGGGAAGAGGCAGGTAGAGGGAGAAGCAGGCTCCCCGCTGAGCAGGGAGCCCAATGCAGGACTCAATCCCAGGACCCTGGGATCGTGACCTGAGCCGAAGGCAGATGTTTAACTAACTCAGCCACCCAGGTGTCCCGAAATCTTACATTTTTATTTATTTTTTTAAAGATTTATTTGAGAGAGAGAATGAGAGAGAGCACAAAAGGGGGGAGGGTCAGAGGGAGAAGCAGACTCCCTACTAAGCAGGGAGCCCAATGTGGGACTCGATCCTGGGACTCCAGGATCATGACCTGAGCCGAAGGCAGTCGCTTAACCAACTGAGCCACCCAGGTGCCCTCTTAATACATTTTTAAAGAAAATGCTCTTTTCTGAAAAGCAGACTTGTTTGCTGGTTAGGACTAGTTTCTTGGGAAGGATGGGTATGTAACTCTTAAAGACAGAGGCAGTCTACAACTCTGTCCTATCCTTTTCTTGATGGGATTTTTTTAAAAAGATTTTTTAATTTGAGAGAGAGTGCAGCGTGGTTTGCAGTGGAAAGATCAGAGAGAGAGGGAGAGGATCAGAGAGAGGCAGACAAGCAGACTCCTCGCTGAGTGGGGAGCCCGATTCTCCGCTTGATCCCAGGACCTGAGATCATGACCTGAGCCGAAACCAAGAGTTGGACATTCAACTGAGTCACCCAGGTGCCCCCTTGATGGGATTTAAAAAAAAAAATACACTCTTGGGATGCCTGGGTGGCTCAGTCAGTTAGGTGTCCAACTTTTGACTTTCGCTCAGGTCTTGATCTCGGGGTTGTGAGTTTGAGCCCCACATTGGGCTCCATGCTGGGCATGGAGCCTACTTAAAAAAAAATACTCTTAATATAGATGGGAGCAAAAAAGATTAGCTGCCATTAGCACCAATAAGGAGAACCAGACCTATCTGTAACCATAACCTCTGTGTAAAGTGCTTGCTGGCCTCCCATTCTCACCTCCAGTCTTTGATTCCTTCACATCCTTTCTCTATTTTGTAATCTGGGGCGCCTGGGTGGCTCAGTCGTTAAGCATCTGCCTTCGGCTCAGGTCATGATCCCAGGGTCGTGGGATCGAGTCCCATATCAGGCTCCCTGCTTGGCAGGAAGCCTGCTTCTCCCTCTTCCACTCCCCCTGCTTGTGTTCCTGCTCTCGTGCTCTCTCTCTGTCAAATAAATAAATAAAATCTTAAAAAAGGGGGGGGCTGTTTATTTTGTAATTTGTTGCTCAAATCTACATGTCAATGTTTCCCCAAAATTATGTAGCACTTCAAAATAGAAAATTTTTAAAAAGATTTATTCATCTGTGGCTCTCTCGTGGTATTCAGTTGAGCTCTCCATTCTGTTTCCTTCTTAGAATCCCCTACCTCATCTCACCCACTACTCTTTTTTGCCTACTTTTTCTTTCTTCAGATTTCAACTGCCTCCTCCTCAGATTCTTCTCTATCAAGTCAGGCTCCGTTTCAGGACCTGTGGCTCTCTCATGGTATTCAATAGAGCTGTAATTTTACTTGTGTTTATACATCTATTTGAGTACTATTTATTTATATATTTATTTATTTTCCTAGGTAATCTGTACACCCAATGTAGGGCTGAATTCATGACCCCGAGATCAAAAGTTGGATGCTCTACTGAGTGAGCCAGCCAGGCATCCCATATTTGAGTAATATTTAATTCTCTGTCCCCCTCCTACTGCTCATCCATGTTCCAGGGAGCACATCTGTTATTACTCATCATATTCTTAGTATCTAGCACCTAGCACTCAGTAAATGTTTGTTGAATGTTCTTTAAAGATTTTATTTGAAAGAGAGAAGGGGGGCAGAGCAAGAGGAAGCAAGAGTCCCAAGCAGACTCCACACTGAACATAGAGCCCAATGGGGACCTTGATCTCACGACCCTGAGATAACGACCTGAGCCAAAGCCAATAGTCACTTAGCCAACTGCACTACCCAGGCACCCCACTGAATGTTCTTTATTAATATCTTTGGGAAAGTTGGGAATAGAAGCACAAAGAGGAGACAGAATTTCCCAGATCGTGTAGAGGGAAACTAAAGAAATGCAACTATTACTCAGGGAAGAGTTTGTGAAAAAGATGGGAGAGGGATTTGGATCTGGTAGCTGGAGTAGTGACTTCATATTCAGTGATCTGCAGTCTGGCCATAAACTTGGAAACCAGTTTAATTCTGTTTTAGGAGATGTAGCACTTGTAGGACTTTGTTTTTTGAACATATTGCCTCACTGATGTTTGAAATGGAACCCATTTAAGACAAGTGTTAAACTGTTTTAGGCCACACTAGGTGTAAAAGCACTAACTGGCTATTAGAAAGCTCTTGGCACATTAATACCCTATTCTTTGGTTTTAGCTAAAAAGCAGTTAGTGCCTTTATGTGTCAGGCACTAAGATTTTATATGCATTGTCTGAATTATCACATACAACCCTGGAAGGTAAATACTAGTATCTCCTTTATAGATGAAGAAACTGAGGCACAGATAGTTTATGTAACATGCCCCAGAGTTTCACATGTGTAGTAAGAGAATCCAGAACTTGAAATTCAGAGCCTCAGTTCTCAAATATACCTCTAGATATGCCATCTAAGGGACACCTGGGTGGCTCAGTCAGTTAAGTGTCTGCCTTCAGCTCAGGTCATGATCCCAGGGTCCTGGGGTCTAGTTCCACATCGGGCTCCTTGCTCAGCAGGGAGCCTGCTTTTCCCTTTGCCTGCTGCTCCCCCTGCTTGTGTGCGCGTGCTCTCGCTCTGACAAAAAATAAATTTTAGATATGCCGTCTAGAAGTTAACCCATATGCCATCTAGAAGTTAACCCCTGGGGCACCTGGGTGGCTCAGTCAGTTAAGCCTCTGCTTTAGGCTCAGGTCATGATCCTGGGGTCCTGGGATGGAGCCACGCATCGGGCTCCCTGCTTGGCAGGGAACCTGCTTCTCCCTCTTTGTGCTCTTTGTCTCTGTCAGATAAATAAAATCTTTAAAAATAAATAAAATAAATAAAAGTCAGCCCCTAGAACCTTTATTTTCTCCCATCTCCAGAGACTGACTCAGATGATGACATATCTGACTGCAGCCAAATACTTCTTCAGTGCTTAGGATGTCCCTCAGAATCTTATTTGAACCAAAAATTCTTAGCCAAATTGATTCTCATTCCAGTCTGCATCAAACTAGAAATTAATTAGGAAGGAGGGAAAAGGCTTGTAGATGGAAATAGAGTGGTGCCCAGAGAAATGACTCCTGGCAGCCTGACACCAGCAGCAGAGTGGTCCTATCTGGTCAGTCTAAGGGCCAATAAAGGCATTTCTTCTCCGGTGCGGCCATAGTGCTTTCCATTAAATTGCTTTTATTAGCATTTCTCACAGTTACTGGTTAAAGTGCTTTGTGAGCCTTTCTCAACCAGGATTTCATCTGAACCAGAACACATAAAGATTCAAATGATTTTTTTCAGTGCTTCCCAGGATAGTATATAATATTAGCCCATATTTTATTTATTATCTGTCTCATAGTTTTATTAGTCCATAGTTATTTTTTATTTTTTAATATTTTATTTGAGAGAGAGAAAATGAGAGAGTGAGCACATGAGAGGGGAGGAGGGTCAGAGGGAGAAGCAGACTCCCTGCCGAGCAGGGAGCCCGATGTGGGACTCGATCCAGTGACTCCAGGATCATGACCTGAGCCGAAGGCAGTCGCTTAACCAACTGAGCCACCCAGGCGCCCGTCCATAGTTGATTTATTATCAAAATGGGTGTCCTATAGTACTTGGGCTAAATTCTCTGGTAGAACCCTGAGAAAGAGGAAGTGAGATAGACATTTAGTCAATCAGCAACTGATAGGCACCTGGTCCTGTTTGGAGTATTATGCATGATTCTGAGGTCAAGAAAAGTTAAGCAACTTGCCAAGTGAACTACTGATGTGCCACGCTCACAGAGACACTGGGTTCAGTAGCCTATGATTATGAAAATAGGAAGGTGTGGGTTTCTTCTGCAAACAACTCCATCATAAACAGTATAACTAGGTGAAAATGTGTGGCATTTATGGGAGTGAATTTTTTCTGGAAACATTACTTACATAGGAAATCTGATTATCAAATGAGTGAATAAATCATTTGCTATTACATCTGTGGAGAAGCAGTAGCTTTTAACCACCTGTTGGTGGTAGTAGAGTCTCACTTCATCAAACTCTCCAAGTGCCCAGGAGCAATTAGCCTCCTGTATGTAGGGGCTAGGCAGGTAATGTGTGATTACAGCAGGTTAAGTGCGGAGGTATATTCTGAATGAGGAGTGGTGACTGAGGTGTGCCCAGGTGCACTAACTCTTTCTGAAAGGAGCAGGTGCTATTCAGCACCCACCTCTTACTGCAGTGAGAATGCAGGTCCTGAGAATTATCAGATCTTCTTTAACATTTAATCTTCCCAGCAGTTTTATGAAGCATTCCACAAATAAGGAAACAGGTGCATGGACAGGATAAGTAACTTGTACACGTGCCACACATGCCACTAAGATTTGAATTTATCTGTGACTCAGGAGCCCAAGCTCTTTTAGCCATTTTGTTATACCACCCAACAGAAATACAAACTCCAGAAGGTCCAATGGTCACCTTTACAGAGGATTTTTATTTTGTTCTCCAAGTTCTCGTAGGCCCCCATATGGTTAAAAAAAAAAAAAGTGCAACCTTTACTTTTTTGGGAAGAAAGTTAAGGTCTGGGAAGATCCATACTTGTCCAAGGACACAGAGTTAAGAGTGCCAGATCCTGGAATAGACTGCAGCTCTCTACATTGCGTACCATGAGTGCTTTTGTGTCTAGCCCTAGGGTGGGCGCCACAAAAGAAACAGAACAAGTCCTTTCCTAAAAGAATCTTACAACTTAACCCTCTGCAGCCTTTGCCTGGATGTTCATGTCACATCCTTGCCTTTTTGTCCCATTAGGTTTAGCCCTCAGTCTGTCTGGCTCAAAGTAGAAAGAGCTTGGCTGCTCCCCTATCAGTGATTGAGCAGACTGCTTATTTTTCAGCCCAAGTATCTGGAAGCAGGCTCAGATATCTTGCCATGCACTTTTAAACCTTGAAACAGCAGTGAAGCCCCACAGATATGTTCAACCTCTGTTTGGTTTCACTAGTTTGCCATCTGGACATTTTAATGAAGCCACTAGGCCCAGAGAATAGTGGAATATTCTTCAGCTATGCAAGGGCAGGCACCTCCATGTCCCTGAAGGTGGCTGCTGGTGAAAAAACAGCTCATGTTAGGGATACAAGAACTGTACCAATTTATTTGGTGCCAATTTCAGTCCCGTCACTTGGACCTACTGTCTAAGCACTTATCCACTCTTGAGCAAGTTTCTTCACCTGCCCGAAGTCCATTTCCCATCCCACCAATCCATCGGTTTCTTGCTCATCCTTTAGCAGTGACATCACATATTCTGAGTACCTGTTCCTCACCTAGGCTGGTTTAGGTGCCCCTTTCTACTCCCTTGGCAAGCTTTGCTTACCTATTAGACTTAAACACATTATATTGTAATTGCCTTACCTGTCTCCACCAAAAGCAACTTACCCATAGTAATCATGCAGAAATATTTATTGAACATACCAGTCCTCAGGAATAATTACCACTTACCTCTTAGAGTGGTGGAGAATCTATGAACTATAGATTGTTATTTGGTCGACTATTGACCATAGCTCCTCCATCTTTTGGGTAGTGACCATAACTCAAGAATATGCCGCTCCATTTCCTCCCATTCTTGACCCTCTCCACCCATGCTATAGAAGCGTGTTTTCTGGGAAGTTAACCTTGAGCTTCTGGTTTTGTAGATGTCTATACTTGAGATCTGACAATGTGGTAGAAGGCAACTGTGCTGAAGAACTACTACAAAACGCCCATCGAGTTGTGGAGGAGTATTTTGTAGCCCCCCCAGGTATGTGTTCCCCAAAGTGGCTTAACAGATTGTCCCTCAGTGAACTAAGAATATAGTAGGAGCTGTACAGTCCAAATTTGCTACATGAAAGTACTTTAAGAAGAATAATGTGGGGCGCCTGGGTGGCTCAGTTGGTTAAGCGACTGCCTTCAGCTCAGGTCATGATCCTGGAGTCGCAGGATCGAGGCCCACATCGGGCTCCCTGCTCGGCAGGGAGTCTGCTTCTCCCTCTGACCCTCCCCCCTCTCATGCTCTCTCTCTCAAATAAATAAATAAAATCTTAAAAAAAAAAAAAGAATAATGTGGGAATTAGGTGAAGGTGGTCAAAAGGTACAAACTTCAACATACAGCAGAATGACTATAGTTAACAATACTGTATTCTATATTTGAAAGTTGCTACGAGAGTAGATCTTAAAAGTTCTTACCACAAGGAAAAAATTGTAACTATGTGAGATGATGAATGTTAACTAATCTTGTTCTGGTAATCATTTTGCTATATATATATCAAATCATTGGGTCGTACAACTTAGACCGTGTTGTATCTCAATGATTTCTCAATAAAAGTGGAATGAAAAACCCCACATATATTAACAGTGGAAAAAAAAGTATAGGTGGTGGCAGTAGACTGGAGGGGTCACATGCACCTCTAGGGGCCAGTCTGTAATAGGAATGCACAAAACAGGACTGGGGCGGGGAGGTGTGTATATGGTGTCAAATCCGGAGCTCAAGCTCTGCCTGAAGGGGCAACTAACACTCACTGCTTCTCATTCAGTGCCTGGCAATAATGTGAGTCCATTTTCCCCGAGAACCCGGACATCTGGCATTTTCATGTGTGTGTGGTATTTCCCAAATTTTAAGTATGGGAACTAATTCAAAGATTTAAAAAAATAAATAAATACCATGTAAATAAAACATAGCTGCAAGCCAGATGCATCCTGTGAGCCATCGTTTTGCAACCTTGGCGTTGAGATTTGCATCTCTAAAATGTACTGTGACTATTTTAAATAAAAACTTAAAATAACTCTGGGCTAATACTAAAATCCAGAATCTTGGGTGGGTTGAACTTTTTAATCTCCTCTGCAGACACCTGCTGCACCCTTCTGGGTATCTGGGAATGGGACTAGCTTGAGCACTCAGGTAGTAGATGGTTTTCCAAGTACCAGCTTCAGGTTCCGATCATCTCAGAGAACCATTCTAACTAGCCTCAGAGACAAACATCAGTCCCCCAGCTCAGGGTTACCTCTCTGACCAAGACCAGCCAATTAAAGGAAAGCTTTGCCTGAAGCAAGAATGGGAAAGAAAGCTTAGAAAATTGTGGACTCGACTGTTAATCATGCCTCTGATTCACTAAACCACCTCAAATTAACTGTGAAGAGAAAAAAAAGATTTTAGGATCTCTCTCAGAATCTGATAGTTGTCACTGTTTTAGCAGACATAGCCATTGATCCACATATGCTATTTCTCAAAAAGAACTTTGTGTCAGACTTTGCTTCTTGAGACAAAGTGAATTCACAATCATTAGTCTTTCCTTACACTCCTATATGCATAGAACTGGCTAAACTGTCTCTGCTCCTTATTGAAAAGTGTGCATTTATTAGGCTTCACTTACAACTGTTATTCTTTCAGACACTCAGAAAAACAGGGTAGTAGCTACACTTATTTGCATTGCTTATTTTTCATGACAAACCAAGTGATAAGTTAGCTCAGTAGAATCCGCTGGGAAGCAGACTCAACTATAACATTCTTTCTTGTTACTGTTTTCAAACAGGTAATATCTCTTTGCCAAAGCAGGATGAACAAGAGCCTTTTTCACACATCTGAGTAGCTATTCTGGGAATGGGTACCCTGTGAACACGTGGAAGCCCAAAGATAGTATTTTGTTACTGTGAACAGTAATGTTCCAACTTTCTTCAGTCACCTGAAAAAAAACTGATGGTTAAGTATTTTTTAATAACTCTCTGAAGACAAAATTGGGAAATAATCTAGCCAAAACAAGGCAGTGAGTTCCTACTGCTACTGGAAGAGGTATTGTTACTTTCCAAGTATTTATTCACAGACTGTTCAGTATGTAAGATGTTATCCTCCTTTATCTCCTCTAGAGACTATCTACCAAACTGCACTTAAGTGAATTTTTCTGTTGATGTAACTATTAGACAGTGCATCTGATCACTATGTGACAACGTGTGTTGTACTTTTTAGTTGCTGTTTCTGTCAATCCAAGAAACCTTGTATCTTTACCAAACAAATTCAGATTTGTCCCTGGGTACCTACTTTGTTCCCAGCAGAAGGCTAACTTTCTCCTAAGGTGTGAAGAGTATTCAAAGTAGACTCTACAGCTTGCGAACTCCTAGCCTACAATCATCCACTATCCCACAAAGTGATTACATGCAAAAGGGATGCCAGCCACAGCTATAGTTTTTCTTGAAAGAACCTATGTCAAAAATAGCCCTGGGGATAGCAAAACAGTACTGTACTGTACACTAAAAATTTGCCAAGAGGGTAGATTTTGTATTAAATGTTCTTACCACAAATAAATCTTGAGTAGGGAAGCAACTTTGGGAGATGATGGATATGTTTATAGCCTTGATGGTGGTGATGCTTTCATGGATACACACTTAACCCCAAACTCACTGAGCTGTAGAGATTAAGGAAGTACAACTTTTTACATGTCAATCATACTTCAATAAAGTGGCTCTTTAAAAAAAGCCCAGGCCTGGAAAAAAGTAACTTCCCCACCCCCACCATGCTTACTGAATTGAGTAGAATCCAAGATAGTGGAGTTTTCTGGTTTGTTTTGTGTTTTAAGAAAGTTCAGATACCAAGGATAAATGAAACAGATTTATGGATAAAAGTGATAGAACCAAAATTTAAAGAGACTCCCCCCGCTCCAAACTGCCACATTTGGTTTTAAAATCTTCCAGTGATCTTTATGCTGCTGCTGACTTTAAAAAGTCTGTTTTATTCTTTCCATTCCTTTGCCCTGTCTTAAATGCTCCCGTCTTCTTTAAGGCAGCTTTATTTATAAGCTTGGCCTTGAATTATAAGATAATCCTGAAGCAACTCTTGGGATTGAAATTCTCAAACCACCAACATAAGCAACTATCTTTGTCCCCAAATAGTTATCCACTTCTGCTCCTTACCAACTGGGTATAAGCTGCTACTACAACTCAATTACTTTTTTCTTTTTAACCAGTGTACCTGTTTGGTGAAATCCATTAACTTAATCAAGGACAACCACACATGTCAATTACTAAACGTTTAAAATATATTTCTAAACAGAATGGGCCGACTCAGTCACAGTAACTGCTGATCTCCATAGTAGAGCAACCCACAAAGACACAGCACTGATTTTTTTCCCATAATCAGGGGTGAAAAATATACAACTTATTTCTGAACCAAAACCACAATTTCTGCAGTTTAAAATGCTTCGCTGCCAATATGGCCCTGGTAGAAATTATGTATTTTATTTCCTTAAAAAAAAATTAAAAAAATTTCCTAAGACACTAAATCATCAATCTGGAATGTAGATTCTGAGCACAAAGCAGCTCAGTTCACCTAAAAAATAAAGAAAAATTTCCCATCACCTGTCTCAGTAGGGCCTGAAGGGAGAGAAGTAGTGTGGGGAACCCCTGCTTTGGTATGGAGAGTCACGGCCCCTTGACCCAGACCGAGACCGTGAGTAGCCATAGCTGGTGCTTCTCTCTGGATAAACTCGGATGTAGGAAGTTTCACCCTGCAATTTAAACATAAAGAGTACAGGAAAAAATAAGATCCCGAAGAATACAGCACACTAATACCTAACATGGCTACCTAACAATAATAGTTAAATACTGAGCACTTACTGTTTTTCTGGCATGATGTTATCTCATTAAACCCTCACAATAATGCTATGAGGTTGGTATGCTTACCAGCTCATTTCAAGAATGAGGAAAATAATGTTCTTATCTGTTCCAGTGTGACACAAATAATAAATGGCAACTTCACATGTGGTAAATGCTCAAATACTACCCAGTACTGTTAACATACCTGAATTACTGCCACTGACCCCTGAATCTAAGAACTAGAAAGGATCTCAGAGGTCATACAATTCAATCCTCTGCCACTTCATATATGCATCTTTGGATAAATACCTATGGAAGAAGCTAACCTGTATTCAACACCTCTCAGGTGTCAGGATCTGGGTTAGATACTCAGTTATCTTCATAAGTTAGCTTCTTGGCAAGTCTTACAAGATAGTGCTATTACTGTTCCTATTCTGCATATCGAGGAACCAAGGTTCAGAGCATAGCTCAGCTAAAAAATTAAGTGGCAGCAGAGTCATGTCCAGGCTGGCCTGTGCCCTTTGCCCTCAGCCAGCACTCTCAGAGGATCTAAAAATGCTAGGATGAAAGAAGTCGGATGCGGAAGTCCCTAGGTGAAGTCAGTAATTGGATTTATCCTTACTGAGGCCCTGCTTTGCAGTATAACTGAGGACCAGATCCTCTTTTGTTTCTGCTCCAAATTCAGTCTGAGCAAAAGCACTGTTAAGTTGTGTACTTTCCAAGTCATAAAATTAGGGAATTATATGAATCCTTAGAGAAAGAAATGGACCCCAGACATACCTAAACCCCACAGTAACTCAAGACAAAATAACCAGAAAAAGCAATGTCCAGTTGGGTCTGCTGTCTTTATCTCAGTGATATCAAAGGGGTAGTCAACATGTGAATCAAATTGAGAGATCTAAAGCAACGGCTGCCTTCTTGAAAGGAAAGACATCAAGAACTAAGTCCTGAGGATAAGGTGATTACAAGAAAATGCATTACTCTGGGAAAGGAAAAATGAAGTGATAACTTGGCACAACAGCAGTACCTTAGGAGAGCTGAGATGATGAGGTTGGCTTGCAGAGCCCAGACTAGACCCAGAGGAGAGACAACCATAATAATTAGGTTCACAGAAGTACATTACAGATTAAGCCAATTGTGAAAGGGATGGTATCACAGAACAGCTCACCACATTATGACAGACTGCAACAGTATTATCTCCAGGTTAAAAACACTATGACTGCAGACTTTTCTCTGTCATGACCCTGAAGGGTTTGGGCATGATGAATTCCTTGGCTTTATCCACTTAAGATAGATCTTTAATGGTACTGTGAGGTCATCAAATGGCAAACACATGGCCTGTTGCTATGTCTGCTAGGTCAGCTTCAGGTGGAGTGGCGGAGGTGCAAGCTCAAAAGAAGGTGGGAACTCACCTCATGAGAGCGGAATTTGGTGTCATCCAGTTTACGCAGGGCGTATTCCATGTCTTCTTTTCTGAGATATTCAACCATGCCCATTCCATCCTTCTGCACATCTGCATAACAGACGTCCCCAGCTTCTCGCATGTGATCCTTCAAGTCCTGCCAGCTGCCTGATGGCGGAAGTCCTAGGCATGGACAACATAAAAGGCCATATCCTTCAGCCATGTTAACTGACCTGTTAAGAGCCAGCAATACCTAGGTTCCCCTTTTCATCAATCATTACTTTAAAATCCTGAGGATCCCCAAATCACAAATTGTAAGGGGCATAAAACCAGCGAAGAGTACTAACGTATGTGTGGTAAATCACCATAAGAAGTTGGTCCTAGGCTAATCTTCCAGACACCAAGCCCTTCCAACAGAGCAAGAAGTCCACCCCATTACAGATTTAATATCTCTGAGAATTCACAGCCTTTCTTTAGCCTTCATATTTAATATCAAACTCCCAAGACTTTGAGTTCTAATTTTCTCCATTATGAAATTTATCAGTACCAATTATCTCTTGCTTGACTGGGTTCTCAGGACATGGGAATTTTGAAACTATCCAATGAAAGTAACCAAGGCGTAGCTGAAGGTGACAACACAACAAAAATCTAAAGTTTGTTTTCTTGTAGGTGTGAATGACTAACAAACTAAAGTACCTTTCAAAAGATCACCAACATTCTTCAATACAGTGGGGGAAAAGGTAAGACTCAGACGCTACAACTAGTCGGGAATTATACAACCCTACCTGATGTCATGAA